>NC_142608.1:27390295-27690295 GCF_041222555.1 Hakea prostrata | reverse complement strand
GAGAGAGGTGACTTAACCCCTAACCATGGATTATCCAAGATGGATGAAGGACCCACTACCAACCGGCATTGTGTGATGAGACCTACCCAAAGAAGTATGGTGCTATGACTTAAAGCATGTCTGTCTATAGAGACCAGCATACATAGAGTTAGACTCATACATGCATTGTTGCCTCATATCATATCATCTTATGCTTTGTTTGTGATACTATGTTATTTATGCTATTATGCAATAACTTGCCTTGCTGAGTTTCTTTGAAACTCATTCCTTTTTGTATAATATCCTTTGTTAGAATATTCTACAGGTTTTGATGGCTATGAAGCGCAATATGAGGAAGCGCAAGATGAAGAAGCGTACCATACGCAAAGTGCTGGCGACTACGAAGATTACTGTGAGGATCCCTCGAGTGGTCTCTCTGGTTACCAGGATTAGCCCTACTGTGGAGTGGGAGCGTTTGAGCATCATCGATGAAGTCTATGTCTATGAGGACATCCTTTATAAAGTAGAAAAGACTCTAGTTTAGATTATATCTTTCTTTCTTGTCTTTAGAATTAGTTGTAATCCCATTTGATTTTCAAACTACATTCCGCTGTACTCGTGGAGTGAGATTCCGCCTCACTCTACTTTTGATTTATATATCTATTGGTATCTTTTCCGCACTCTGATGAATATCTCGTTACTTTACCTTGATTCATTGAATAATATTGTTAACATTGATTTAGTCTTGTTCTTGATTATATTGTTGTGAATGTGGGAGGTTGATTTCTCTAACTACTGGATCTTGTGGACTGTGGATCACACACTCGAGTATGCCAGATAGGGTACCGGCTGGGTGGATGTGACAGTGAGAGGACGTGAGAGCTTCCCGTTTACTATATGTGGATGACCAATAGGGTTGATGAGTCCGAAATCCGGGATTTCGCTAACTCTAGTGTGAAGGATACTGGAAAGGATCGCCGGGGGCGAGGAATGGACGTATCTGAATCTGACTTGACCGACTGAGTAGATGACTTGCATTGGGCTAGGCTTTACTGTGACATGCGCCAGTACTTGACCAAATGGTGATGTGAGAGAGCGGTGACTGATCCCCTTACCACTGTTTTTTTGATGACTTTACCGATCTTCCCCGGGCATTCCCAAGATATGGAAATGGGAGAGTGACTAACGACCCAGAGAAGTACAGTGCTATGACTTAAAGCATGTCTACCCTAGAGACTAGCATTCATAGAGTTAGACTGACATTTGCATCATATGTTCCATATCGCATTGCATTATTATATGTTCTGAATGTGTATGATTTCTAATTATGGAATAACTTCCTTGCTGAGTTCTTCGAACTCATTCCTTTTTGTGCAAATGTTTTAGATTATATTCCAAGTATCGAAGACTACGATGGCACCTCCTTTAAGGCGGACTATGATTCCACATACTACCCTTCGGGTAGTGGCGTCGGTGAGGATCCGTATATTGGAGCCGAGGAGGATTACTATTCGCACCAGGGTTAGCCCCACAGTTGTGCGGGAGCGGCAGCGTTGGGTTTACTTCATCCGTACTGTTGAGGAGACTACCATTAGTATAGAAGAAACCCTAGCATAGTGCCCCATTCCCCTGGTGTATTTATGGAACCTTTGGTCTTGTAACTAACTTATCTTTGAGATTATCTTTTGACACTTGGACATGTAATTGACGTTATCACACTTCTTTCCACTGCTCTGAGAGAGTGGTTATCGTACCTTCTCTCACCCTTGTGAATATGCTTATACTTTAATGTTATTGTCTTCCGCACTCTGATTTATTTAATCTTATCTTATTCATGATACTTAGTATTAACTGCTTTTACCATTGATTATTACTATTTATGATTATGTTACCGTGTATGTGGGAGGCATGGACCTCAGATCATTGATCCTTGGACTGTGGATCACATCCCGGGTATTCCAAATGGGGTACCGGCTGGGTGGATGTGACAGTAACACCCCCCATATTTCTAACCCGAGATCCGTATTTCAGGTCGAGAACCCGAAGGTCTAGTCAGGTGAACTTGTGGAGTATCCAGATTGAAGCCCATGATCCATACCCTGGACCCATGGATCTGGATCCTTTATCTGAAGTGCCTACCTTGGTTGGATTTGGGAATTTTGAAAGTCAGGTGTTGTTCAGAGATGTTCGGAATGAAGGTAAGATCTCCCCCATCTCTTATTTAGGGCTAGGTTGGCCTTGGGTATCAACTCCCCTAGTAAAAGCACCCTTGTATGGCAAATTACACGGGGGCGGTTACTAGTGACGGTCGCTCAACCTAAGCGACCGGCCCAAGCGACCGCCCGGTCTGTTTTCGGGGATTTTGCCCTATTTTGCCCCCTGACTTCTATTAAAGGCAACCTTCATCTAATTAACGAATACTTTATTCGTGGTTGCTTATTTGGGAGGTTTGATGGCTGCAGGGAAGATCTGAAAGAGTCTCTGGAGTACTGACATTGACTTGGAAGATCAGTTCTTTCCTTCTCTGACTCTCAGGCGTGAGGTATTGAATTAATCCTTCGTTCTTTACTCTCTTTGTCCGTTAAATTAGTATTAACCCTTTTTCCCTTGTCTTTTTGATTACCCCCTTGGATATTTTAACTCTCTTTTTAATCTACTTGAGATGGAATAACCGTAAACGAAACCCTGTTTCCGTGAGATGGTTAACCCAGTCAAGGGGAGGGTTATGGGTAATCTATTGATGGTAATGGTTAGTTTTCCCTCACCTTTTTGGCTTAGGGAGTGTTTGATTCGAGACTTAGGTCAAGATTACTCGAAATCCGGATTGAAATTGAATAATCAGAAGCTTGAGTTTCGGATTGAAACTCACTATTTTTGGGGCGGTCACTAGTGGCGGTCGCTCAACCTAAGCGACCGGCCCAAGCGACCGGCTGGTAAACAGTGACCAATTGATATTTGGTTCTGATTCAAATTGATTCATGTGACTTATATATTCTAATAACCTTGTGTTTAGGTGTTTACTGTTTGAAAGAAAAGTCTTCTAATAGTTACTGGATTCCATTTTACGGACATTTCAATTATATGCAAGTAAGGACAATCTATCTTATCTATCTACATACACTTGAACATGTTAATTTGATAGTTGTTAGTCTTAATTTCTATTATTACATGCTGCTGTAGTTGTATTTAATTCTGATATACTACTGCTGTTTGCCTTGATTTCATAATTACCTGGTGAATTGTGAATGTTATATGATGATGGTAATTGGTATATGGTTCTGATAGTTGAGGTGTTCCTTTTGGGATATCTTGGCTAGTGATATCAGAAGGCTGTGGAATGGGACACATGCCTGTTGATGCCTTCAGCACTATCATGACTAATTGATGACATTATTAGGATGAGTCTAGATTGCTTGGCTAGGTACCCCACATGCTACTACCCTTTCGGTAGGGGGATTGAAACCGAGTGACCCGTGATGACAGTGATGTGACTTGGTGGTCCACTGTTAGTCATATAAATGGTAGGGTTGCATATGTTAGGGTTGGGCTCATGGATGTCCAAGGACCAGACCGGGTGTTGTGAGGAATCATGAGAGCATCCGCCCCAATAATATGTGGATGACCATAGGGTTAAGGAGTGGAGTCCAACAGAGGTAGCTAGTCCGTGAGGATTCTTACTCCTAGGTTGTGAAGGATACTGAACCGAGTTGGCTGGTGCCATAGGGGATGTATCTGAACTTCATGTAGACATGTAACAATTATGACCTTGCATTGGATTAGAAACCCTGACATGCGCCAGTACTCATTACCAATGGTCGTGGTGAGAGAGTGTTGACTTAACCCCTAACCATGGTTTGTGAGCCAGGTGTGGACTTTCCGTTTTTCCCTGGATCCCTACAGAGGTAACCAGTCCTTGCCGGATCAGTGTGATGAGACTTACCCAGAGGAGGGCTGGTGTTTATCTTAAAGCATGTCAACTGTTAGAGACTTGCATAGTTAGAAATCATAGTATCATTCATATTTTGCATTCATTCATATTACTTTTGTATCATGGCATTATTGGATGATGGATGAGATTTATGATTGTTTCTTACTGAGTTCTTTGGAACTCATTCCTTTATTCTTTGTATGTTTATAGCCTACACAGAAGAAGGAATTATATCTGAAGATGGGCTGGTTTCCTATGAAGGAACCATCCCGTATGAAGAGGATGTGGCACCGCCAGTGGGAGATGGAAATAGCATGTGCGGGAGTTCCTGCGGGTGCATAGAGTGCGCTTATCGCACCGGTTGATGGTTAGAGGTCAAAGGTGGTCAGGCAGTTCGCACAGAGACTTGAGAAGAATTGGAGGACCCCTCACCTTATTAAACTTGAGTCTAAGTTCATTGACTTAGAAAAGAAAACTGGAAAGAAACTGATATAAACACTTTTGAATTATTCTGCTGCCCTCATTTTTGTTTTATTCCTTTATTCTTTATTTCTTTCCTTTGATATTGGAGTATTTTGGACTCCTGTAATTCATTTAATTCAGTTATTGAATATTCTTTGCTCTTGATTATCTTTATTTGTTTTAAATATTGTTGATAGACTAAAACCTTGGATCTTGTGATGGATCGCACCCACGGGTTGTCGGGCGGGTAACCGAGACCGACGGGTGGGGTGTGACAGGTTATCTGTCTTAGTCCTTATAAATGTTTAGTTTAGTATTGTTTTTAGTGGCTACAAACAAGTTTATACTGAGAAGAACTGTCATGTGCCCCAGTTGGATGTCCATAAATGTGGCCCAACCAAGCCTTAGGAACTAGGGTCATGATAGATATGGAGTACTATCATGGCACCGATCAATAATGATAGACATCACTTTGGTCACAGATGGGAGTATGTGTCATACCCCACCTGCCGGTCTAGGTTACCCGCCTGAGAACCCGTGGCTGCGATCTGTCACAGGATCCATGGTTTTACCCATCAATAATAATAAATGCAAGTATAGACAAATCAAGAGCAAGAGCAAGTTCAATAATTAATGAAATGATTACAGGAGTCCAAAATACTCCGATAAAATAATCAAGAAAGAATCACTGTTCAAAAAGGAAAAATGAGTTTAGCGGAAGCAATCAAAATAACTAAATAAGTTTCTTTCCAGTTACTTTCTCTAAAGCTAAATACTAGTTTTCTAAGTTAGCAAGTGAGGGGGTTCTCTAGTTCTTCTCCATACGATCTGCAAAATGTTGGGCAATCTGCCTCCTTCGGCCATCAATGGGTGTTATAAGCGCACTCCAAGCATCCGCAGGAGACTTCGTGCATGCTATCTCCATCTCCCACTGACAGTGCCACATCTTCTTCATAGGTGATGGTTAGATCATACGAATCTTCTCCAATTGCCGATAATGTGTAACCATCTGTATAGTTAGTATAACATACAAAGATAAAAGGAATGAGTTCTGACGAACTCAATAAGGATAACACATTTCTCATCCATATGTCAACACAATTAGCAATGCAAAAATGATATGAATGTATGCAATAATATGAATGCCTCTAAGATCTAACTATGCAAGTCTCTAGATAGCTGACATGCTTTAAGATATGACACCAACACTCCTCTGGGTAAGTCTAGTCACTTTGATCCCTCACGGACTGGTTACCTCTGTTGGGATCTTGGGTATAGGGGTAAAGTCCACACCAGGCAATCCATGGCTGGGGATTAAGTTAATACTCTCTTGCCACGACCATTGGCAATGAGTACTAGCGCATGTCGGGGTTTCTAATCCAATGCAAGTCATAATGGTAACACACTACATGAAGTCCCGATACTTCTCCTATGGCACCAACCAACTCGGTTCCTTATCCTTCGCAACCTAAGAATGACAACCCTTACGGACTGGCTACCGCTATTGGACTCCACTCCCTAACCCTATGGTCATCCATATATTGTTGGGGCAGAATGTTCTCATGACTACTCAAGACACCCGGTCCGCTCCTTGGACGTCCATGAGCCCAACCCTAACATATGCAACCATACCATTGCATGAACAACAGTGGACCACTAAATCTTTGCACGGACTAGTTACCACTGTAGGATGAAACAGAGTCACGTCACCATCGTCACGGGTCATCCGGCTTCAATTCCCCTACCAAAAGGGTAGTAGTATGTGGGTAGCTAGCCATGCAATTCTAGACTTCCTAGGTATGTCATCCAGTAATCATGATGGTGCTGGAGGCATCAGTGAGCATGTGTCACATACCACAACCCTCTAATATCTCAAGCCAAGATATCCCAATAGAATACCCTTTCCATCACAACTGCAATACATCATTCACCATCATATCATAATCAGTTGTTCATATCATAAATGATAAAGTACATAAAAGAACATCACAAACAACAACTATACAGTAATACCATCACGCTTAATACAATTACAACAAGGTATATGATTAAAGAATAGTAAAGAAAGCAACTGGTCTAGGATGTTCAAGTCATTGCATAAAGACAAGAATGTATGTCCTTACCTGTAAATACGTAGAAGTTCTTTAGAATGCAATCCAATTACAATTATAAGACTTTCAGTAGAAACAGAGAACACCTATAAACAGGGTTACAAGATTATATAAGTAACAAGAGTCAAACGGACTAAAAGCCACATACTTACTATGACTCAGTCGGTCGCTTGGCTAAAGTGACCGCCTTGAGTGTCACATCCACCCAGCCGATACCCTATCTGGCATACCCGAGTGTGTGATCCATAGCCCTGAAGATCAGTATCGAGGAAATCAACCTCCCACATTCACAATAATATAATCAAGAACAAGACTAAATCAAGGTTATCAATATTATTTAGAAGATGAAAACAATATAATGAAATAACATCAAAGTATCAAGGAGCTTTCTTTGATGTGAAACCTTACCTTTTTGATGAGTGTTCACTGCGCGCGTAGGCTTTGAAGCGGTAGGAGTGAGTTACACTTCTCTAAGGTGGGTGGGCAAAACTCTTTTAATACAGCTTAAGTGGGCCCATGCATCAACCTTTTCAAAATAAAGGGCTGCTGCCTCGGGCAAGGTTGACTTGGCCAAAGAAGGTGATAGCCCTGTAGATTCGTTCCCATGGTTCGATCCTTCCTAGTAAAACGCGGCGTGTTCGAATTCTGATTGCTTTTAAATGAGACCAATATTTATATAATCAAAAGGTAGAGTGAGGCGGAATATCACTCCACATATTACAGTGGAAATGTAGCTCAAAACTAAAAGAAAAGATTACAATTGATTTCCAAAAGAAAGGAAAGAAAGAAGTAATCAAACTAAACTAGAGTTTCTTCTACTTTATAAAGAACGTTGTCATAAACATAAACTTCAGAAATTAAGCATGGCTGCTTCCACTCCAAGGTAGGGCTAATCCTGGTATGTAGCATGATCACACGAGGGATCATCACCAAAATCTTCGTAACTGCTAGCACCTTGAGTGAATTATGCTTCATCGGTTCGCGCTTCCTCGTACTGGCTGTCATAGTCATCAACACCTGTAGAATAATCTAACAAAATATATTTGTACGAAAGGAGTGAGTTCAAGAGAACTCAACAAGGCAAGTTATTCCATAACAACATAAATAACATGATAGCATAAACATAGCATGATGCAAAATGATATGAGACAAATAATGCATGTATGAGTCTTACTCTATGTATGCTGGTCTCTATAGGCAAACATGCTTTAAGTCATAGTGTAATACCCCCCATATTTCTAACCCGAGATCCGTATTCCAGGTCCGAGAATCCGAAGGTCTAGTCGGGTGAACTTGTGGAGTATCCGGATTGAAGCCCATGATCCATACCCAGGACCCATGGATCTGGATCCTTTTTCTGAAGAGTCTATCTTGACTGGAGCGGAGTTTTCCGGAAGTCAGATGTTGTTCAAAGATGTCCAGAATGAAGGTAAGATCTCCCCCATCTCTTATTTAGGGCTAGGTTGGCCTTGGGTATCAACCCCCTAGTAAAAGCACCCTTGTATGGCAAATTACATGGGGGCGGTTACTAGTGGCGGTCGCTTAACCTAAGCGACCGGCCCAAGCGACCGCCCGGTTTGTTTTCGGGGATTTTGCTCTATTTTGCCCCCAGACTTCTATAAAAGGCCACCTCCGTCTCATTAACGATTACTTTATTCGTTATTGCTTATTTGGGAGTTTAGACGGCTGCGGGGAAGATCCGAAAGAGTCTCTGGAGTACTGACAGTGGTTTGGAAGATCAGTTCTCTTCTTCTCTGGCTATCTGACGTGAGGTATTGAACTAACCCTTCGTTCTTTACTTTCTTTTCTCCGTTAGATTGGTTTTACCCTTTTTCCCTCGTCTCTGTGATTACCCCTTGAATATTTTTACCTTCCTTTTTAATCTACTTGAGATGGAATAACCGTAAACGGAACCCTACTTCCGTGAGATGGTAAATCCAATCAAGGAGAGGGTTAGGGGTAATCTACTGATGATAGTGGATTGTTTTCTCTTACCCTTTTGGCTTAGGGAGTGTTTAATTCGAGACTTAGGATGAGATTACTCGAAAACCAGATTGAAATCGAGTAATTAGAAGCCTGAGTTTCGAATTGAAACTCACCTGTTTTTGGGCGGTCACTAGTGGCGGTCGCTTAACCTAAGCGACCGGCACAAGCGACCGGCTGGTAAATAGTGACCAAATAGATTTCGGTTCTAATTCAAATTGGTTTATGTGACTTATATATTCTAATAACCCTGTGTTTAGGTGATTACTGTTTAAAAGAAAAGTCTACTAATAGTTACTGGATTCCATTTTACGGACGTTTCAGTTATATGCAAGTAAGGACAGTCTATCTTATCTATTTATGTATACTTCAGCATGTTGATTTATTAATTGTTATTCTTAATCTGTACCAATATAAACTGCTGTAGTTTCATATATGATTCTGTTATACTACTGCTGTTTACTTTGATTTCATATTTACTTTATGGTTTGTGATTGTTATGAGATGGTGGTAGTTGGTATATGATTATGATAGTTGGGGTGTTCCTTTTGGGATATCTTGGCTGATGTTATCAGAAGGTTGTGGAATGGGACACATGCCTGCTGATGCCTTCAGCACTATCATGATTAATTGATGACATTGTTAGGATGAGTCTAGATTGCATGGCTAGGTACCCCACATGCTACTACCCTTTCGGTAGGGGAATTGAAACCGAGTGACCCGTGATGACAGTGATGTGACTTGGTGGTCCACTGTTGGTCATGAAATGGTAGGGTTGCATATGTTAGGGTTGGGCTCATGGATGTCCAAGGACCGGACCGGGTGTCGGGAGGAATCATGAGAGCATCCGCCCCAATGATATGATATGTGGATGACCATAGGGTTAAGGAGTAGAGTCCAACAGAGGTAGCCAGTCCGTGAGGATTCTTACTCCTAGGTTGTGAAGGATACTGAACCGAGTTGGCTGGTGCCATAGGGGATGTATCTGAACTTCATGTAGACATGTAACAATTATGACCTTGCATTGGATTAGAAACCCTGACATGCGCCAGTACTCATTACCAATGGTCGTGGTGAGAGAGTGTGGACTTAACCCCTAACCATGGTTTGTGAGCCAGGTGTGGACTTTCCTTTTTTCCCTGGATCCCTACAGAGGTAAACAGTCCTTGCCGGATCAGAGTGATGAGACTTACCCAGAGGAGGGCTGGTCTTTATCTTAAAGCATGTCAGCTATTAGAGACTTGCATAGTTAGAAATCATAGCATCATTCATGTTTTGCATTCATTCATATTACTGTTGTATCATGGCATTTTTGGATGATGGATGAGATATATGATTGTTTCTTACTGAGTTCTTTAGAACTCATTCCTTTATTCTTTGTATGTTTTTAGCCTATACAGAAGAAGGATTTGTATCTGAAGATGGGCTGGTTCCCTATGAAGGAACCATCCCGTTTGAAGAAGATGTGGCACCACCAGTGGGAGATGGAAATAACATGTGCGGGAGTTCCTACGGGTGCATGGAGTGCGCTTATCGCACCGGTTGATGGTCAGAGGCGAAAGGTGGTCAGGCAGTTCGCACTGAGACTGGAGAACAGTTGGAGAACCCCTCACCTTATTAAACTGGAATCTAAGTTCATTGACTTAGAGAAACAAACTGGAAAGAAACCGATTTAAATACTTTTATTCCGCTGCCCTCATTTTTGATTTATTCATTATTCTTTATTTTCTTTCCTTTGTTATTGGAGCATTTTGGGCTTCTGTAATTCATTTAATTCAGTTATTGAATATTCTTGCTCATGATTATCTGTATTTGTCTTAAATATTGTTGATAGACTAAAACCTTGGATCTTGTGACGGATCGCACCCACAGGTTGTTGGGCGGGTAACCGAGACCGACAGGTGGGGTGTGACGCATAGCACCATACTTCTTTGTGTAGGTCTCAAATCACTCTCCCTCAACCATCTCAGTATCTTTGATTCTCCGGTGGTAATTGGGTCCTGCATCCCTCTCGAACATTCCTTGGCTGGGGTTTAGGTCACCGCTCTCTCACATCACCATTGGTCTAAGTATTGGCGCATGTTAAGGTAAAGCCTAGCCAAATGCAAGTCATCTACTTGGTTATATCAACTTAGATCTAGATACGTCCATTCCTCGCCCCGGGCGATCCTTTCTGGTATCCTTCACACTAGAGTCAGCGTATCCTGTGGCTACAACCAAATCGGACTACAGACTCATTAACCCTATTGGTCATCCACAAATAAAAGATGGGAAGCTCTCATGTCCTCTCACGGGTTGGCTACCAGTCCTGAACGTCCATGAGTAAGTCTAGTAAATGGACTCTACCAATGAATGGCCTTTCACAAGTATCCACAATGTGATTTATGTCCTCTGACGGATATGACTCACTAGTTTTGAGCGCCCATAAATCCCCATTTCTACCATGGGTTACTTGGTCTCAATACCCTTCCAAATCGGGTATGATATAACAGGGAATCCTAGCCAAACACTGCTAGACAAGTCCTAGGTATGACAACCAATAATCCGGGAAAGCGTCAAAGGGCACCATCAGAAATATCCCATACTATTCCCACTGATGTCCAAGGACAAAAATGTCAAAAGGACATTCCCCAATTCCAAATCATACCTAATCAATCACAATCCCAATTCAGTAATAATGTATACAACTGATATCTCATCATATGAAAGAATATATAAAGACAAGATCAATTGAATGTGCAACATATATGAGTAAGAGTCCATACATAATCAAGTACATAAAGGAAATATAAAAGTAAGATCCTACCCTACTTAGAGCAGTCATATCATAATTAGAAACTACAATATCAGTAGCAAATCTAGGTGTTTCCCAATTTAGAAACTAGGATTCATGCAATCTATGTTAATATTGAAACAACTATCCTTACCTTAAATATATTTGAAGATATTTTAGATGAACAAGAGAATGAATCCAAGTTAGCAAACAAACCCTAAACAAGCATTAAACAATCATTAGGAAGCAATTAGAAAAAAGAAAACAACAAACAGATCAAGATGGACGAAGAAATCCCTTGCTATCATGTTGGGAAGACTGGTTGGGTTGATTGGTCCAGTCGACCCAATGAACAGTACGCATCCAAAATCTGATTTTTTATTTGAAACCTATTTGACAAGTTTCGAAATGCTATGAAACTTGGAGGGAATATCTAAAATAGTAATCTAAGACTAACTAGCATAGATTAGACTTCAAACAACAATTGAAACCAATACTTACTAATTTAGAACCATACTTTCTAATTTGATAAAATCATAGTTTTCAATGAAAACAAGCTATGAACTCAAGAGAAGAACTAGAGATGATGAGATCTTGTTCTAGTAGATTAACACAGTAAAATCAAGGATATGAATAATCATGAAGATGAATCTATAATGCTAGAGAAATTAAATCAAGAGTATGATCATAGTTTCATGAAGAAATCATAAGAATCATGGTTAAGATCAATATGAAGATCATAGTACCAAGAATGAATAGAGATTGAAGAAGAGATGATTGCAAGGATGCAACATCTTCTTCATAATCTCAGTACAGAGAATAGATCATAGTAAGAGTAAATCAATATCATATAAGAGAGATTACTAACCTTTGATTGAAGAACAAGAGAGGAAACTTAAGAATTTGCAAGAGTTCTTCACCAACACCAAGGAGAGGTTTTGAGAGGAGTTCTCCATGTTCTCTAGGGGTTTTAGAAAAAAAGGAGGCTAAGAAACACGATGTTCTATTATATAGAGCATCATAAACCTAAACAGAGGATCTTGCACAGATTCTGTCTCTGTGGGTCAATTGGGTGGGTCGATTGGCCCAGTCGATCCAGGTTGTCAGCAAAGCCTAAAACAGGGAATTGAAGGTCCAACTCTTATCAAAATCAAATGGGCTTCTTACAACCTAAACTATAACTCACCTAGCATGGAGGAATGCCTTCAAATCATGTCCAACCAAGCTCTAAGGTCATTAACCAAACTTCTCTTCATCAAGGTGTAGTCTCTTTCCTAATTCCATCAAGGTCCCCATATGGGGCATCATTGCCAATCTCCATGGGTTCGGAGTTGAACACCATGTCTTCCACTAATATGGCCCATAGTTGACTTCCACTTCTACTTTGGGTCTTCGGACCTACAAACAACAGAGTATCCAGGTTAAGGTTAGGGCCGGGTTTCACATTGAGCAACTGCCCCAAAAACAGACAGCTCAAATCCGAAACTCAGGTTTTTGATCATCCAATTTCAATCCGGTTTTGGGATGATCTCAATCCAAATTTCAAACTTAACAAGTCTATAACCAAGGGGTAAATTAGAAACCCTAAATTAACATAGATCCGTCACCTAAATCACCTCCCTTGATTGGATCCATCCTTTGTACGAATGCAGGGATTCGTTTTCGAACAGGATCTTCTCAAACACATTGATTGGGTAACCAGTTAATCATAAATAAGCCACCCCAACATGATGGAGATGAAATCAACACCAACCAAAGTTGAAAGAAGAGAATGAGTGAGAGGGGAATTCACTTACCTCAACCAGAACAGCAAAAACAGAGGGAGAGAAGTTCCAGATCTCAATCCACACTTCGCTCACCTTCCAACACATCTCCATTGCTGCCTAACTGTCCAAAATAGCAATCCCGAAAATAATAATATGTTAATAGGGCGAGGGTTGCTATTTATTGAGTACAAGGGGCAAATTAGGGCAAAACCCCACAATCAGGACCTGGCGGTCGCTTGGGGCAGTTGATTGAACCAATCAATCACCTTAAGAAACCGCCCCCTAGTACATTCTATACAAGGGTGCTTTGCTTAAGGGGTTGACACCCAACCTCAACCTAACCCTAATCAACATGTGGAAGAGGTCTTACATTCATTCTGGACATCTCCAAACACCACTTGCCTTCTACTAAAGATCCAACTTCCCAATAAGGCAAGTTCTTCATCAAGAGAATCCAGATCCATGGGTTCAGGGTATGGATCATGGACTTCTATCTGGACACTCCACAACTTAACCTTGCTTGACCTTCAGGTTATTAGACCTGCAGTACGGATTTCGGGTTAGAATTAGGGGGTTGTTACAGTATGAGCTTGATATGGATCCCGACAAGAACACAAGCCCACTAAGAAGAAAGCTAGAATCAAAGAAGAAGAAGAAGAAGAAGAAGAAGAAGAAGAAGAAGCAGAAGAACCTATTGAAGATATAGATTAGTTTAATGGGCATATTTAATTCTTCTAGTTGTAATACATTAATTAACTATTCTTCCACGTTTGAAATTAAAATTTATTTCCACATACTCTTTTACTCTGATTATATTGGTATCATTTTTCTGCACTCTGATATTGATTCAAGATCCTTTTGAGACCCATTCTTGTTTATTCTTTTAAATTACATTAATACAATGAATATCTCTTGCTCGTGATTATACTATTGTGCTATGTGGGAGGATGATTGTTGAGACTTGATCTTTAGGGCTGTGGATCACACCTCCGGGTTTTGCAGTTAAGGTACTGGCCTGGGGGATGTGACAAGTCCCTCGCCATCAGGGAAAGTTGGATCCCACATGGGAAGGACCATATATAGTGGTTAAAGAAGTCGGCTCTGGGGCAAACCAACTAAGGACTCCTAAGATAGGTTGAGAGTTTAACTAATCTAGGAACTCTTTGAATCTGCGAAAGTTTTACCAATAGTTTTATTATCAATGTAATTGAGCCTGTCACATCCACCCAACTAGTATCCATCCACTCGAATACCCAAGGGAGTGATTCACATCCAAATAGATCAAGTCTCAGACAATAATAAACCAATCCACACAATAGACTAATCATGAGGAAGAATAAATCAATTAATTAAGAAACAAATCAAATATCAAGGATCTCAGACGGATCTTAAACTAAATCAAAGTGCAGAAGTGATGACATGACTAAAGTAATCAAATTGAAAAGAATAAACTAAGTCAAGATCTAAGTCTTCTAATGTTTCACCTTCTTCTCCAAATGTTTGTACACTTGCATCTAAGGGTTGGTGTCTAGCTCATAGTCCCACTAGCGAATGAGGTGTTTGCTATCATTATTGATCGGGGCCATAATAGTACTTCACACTGGTATTGGGATCATACCATGAGTCAAAGCTAGTTCCCATTGTTTCCTCAACTATATAATCATAGGGAAATATTTCCGAACTCGTGCCCTGGATTTCTTCTTCACCTGCATAGACATCTAAAAACAAAAAATTCCCCGAAAGGTGAGCTCAAAAGAACTCAGCGAGTAGTTTACAAAGATATTACCATAATCACCGATTAAATCAAAAACACCATATAGTGTATCATGATATGAAGTGAAATGCAACAATGCTGCTATACTCTAATGGATGCTAATCTCTATATAAAAGGTAAACACACCATAAGATAGAACATCAGCCTCCTTTGGGTAGGTCTTGTCACTCTAATCTCTCATGGGTTGGTTACCGATCTTGAGATCCTGGGTAAGGGGTAAAGGCATCCCTCTCAAACTATCACCATGGCTAGGGTTTAGGTCTCCACTCTCTCACCATACCATTGGTGTCACGTCCACGCAGACGGTATCCATCCACCCGAATACCCTAGGGAGTGATCCACAACCCAACAGATCATATAATAACCCTTGTAATCACATCCCCCAGCCGGTACCCTAACTGCAATACCCGAAGGTATGATCCATAGCCCCAAAGATCCATTCTCAACAATCATCCTCCCACATAGCACAATAGTATAATCAATAGTAAGAATAAATCATTGTATTAAAGTAATTTAAGAAAATAATCAAGGATGGATCTCAGAAGGATCTCAAATCAATAATTATAGTGAGAAAAAATGATACCCATGTAATCAGAGTATAGAGTATAGCGGAAATAAACTCTAAAATCAAATGCGGAAAGGTAGATCAAAATCTAAAGTATTACAACTAGATAAACTAAAGAGGTCTAAGAATTAATCTAAGTTCTATTCATAAATCATCTCCAACTCAAAAAGATTATGTCTAAACTCAAAGATTTCTGTATCCAATACGGGATATTCTAGCTCTAGCATAGAACTAATCCTTGTACGCGCAGTCGTCACACGCACATTCTTCACAGTGATGTTTGTGATTGCCAATACATTGCAAACCGTACGGATCACTCATCGTGGTCTCGTAGTCTTGAATGTAACAACCCCCGTATTTCTAACCCGAGATCCGTATTGCAGGTCCGATAACCCTAATGTCAAGATGGAATAAGTTGTGGAATTTCTGGATTGAAGTCTGATCGTGTCGCTAACCAATCAAAAATAAAATCCTATACTAATCTAGCAAGTAGAAAGTACGGGGTCGAACTATGGGGAACTAAAAGGCTAAGTCACTAAGATTGAATTCAACAAAACTAAATTTAAACTAAATCTACTAATTAATGCAAAAACGTTAACTATGAATATGTGAAGATCTTTGGGATTTCGAATCCCCAATGCTTTTCCCTAACCGATATAACTCTACACTTCAAAGCAAATTAGGGATGGTCTTCCTAGATATGCCCTATCTTCGCAAAACTATCGTCCTTCGCTGAAGCTTGGCATGCTTAGTTCGCTGAGCTATAAAACATCTTTGGACAAACTCAAACACAATCAACTAGAAGATATAGAACAATCAAATTAATGAAATAAACATGGTTCATCTACATTCCAAAGAAAAGGAACTAGCTACTCATTATCACAAAGTTCATAAGAAAAATAAAGATGAAACATAGGGAGAGAGAGATGTGGTCTTCTTCTTCAGCAATGAGAGATGAGAGCCGCATTCGCCGTCTTCTCTTCTTCTCTGTGGCTGGCTTCTTTTTTATGTCTCCCGCACCCAATGAATCTCCTCTCTTTACCCGTCGATTTGACCTTTATTCTTTCGAATTTTGGTGAAACTCAAAACTGAAAAGTTGTAGATATTTTCAATATCATTCGATAGAATCTTGAATCACTGAAATCCAAGCTCATACGAGAGAGATATGCCCAAAATACTAAAGGTAGGTCTGTTTACCCGATTTTCAGATTTATTACCAATTTTGTTCCTTAGACCTCCACCTGTTTCCAATTTGGCTAATGATATGGAGAGTTTATGATCAGACCGGGTTCATACCTGGTCCGACCCTCGACCCTGGTCGAGACGGAGAAAACCGAATCGCTCCCTAGCGAACCGAATCCAGAAGATGGCTTGCTGAAGAAGAAAGATTATTCGGCTGCAAGCGTGCCCTAATCTTACTTATGGATTAGGGTAATCACCCTAATGACAGCAGACTCAAACTGACGGCTGCGGATAATCATCATCAAAGGGATAACTATCGCATAACCTAACGGTTATCTCAGGAGTCCTCTACTAGCCCAAACTAGTAGAAGTCTATTGCTCAACGGATCTTATTGATGAGATCCAACGACTACCCGAAGAAGGCTCGAGTGCATCCAACGAAGGAGATTCGAAGGTACACTCTATATAAACCTCACTACCATACAAGGTGAGGGACGGATCAATCGATCAAGGAGAATACTATCTGAGACTCAGGTTCAGATACATACTGATAGACCTCAACTATCAGCGTCCTGCTATCTAGATCACCTTTCCCGTTTCTTCATTCATTAGCTCGTGCTTCTAGCGAGCCGTTTGTGATTAAGTTCATCAACTCGACTTAGCCTTCGGAGGTGGACTCCCGACCCCAGCGGTCGGGCCACATCCGATGCTTTTGTTTTGCAGGACACTACGTGGAGATCCAAGGGCTGAGCAGATTTTGGACGCATCATTTGGCGCCGTCTGTGGGAAAGACTTGAAAAAGCCATGGTGACTAGATCAGCAGCCGCTGCACAACGCAATTTCGGTGTTTAGATACCTGGGGTGAATAATCCAGATATTCCCCAGGAAAGCCAAAATCCTATCGAAGTGGATAAGGGCCAGGGAGGACGTAATCCTCCTGATACAATCCAAGATCAATTGGATCAGGTAAAGATTCAACTCTTGGAGGTGAGCCAAGCACTCCGCTTGCTCACCAGACGAGTGGTTTTACCACAAGAACCTGATCAACACGATTCGGGAAGACGTGCATTGCCACGTGACCAAAGAATGGCTGAAGACCGGAATGTTGATCAGAATTTTCGTGAAGGAGATCGAGGACTTCGGAGGATTGATGATCAACTAAGGCGAGGCGATCGGTTCGATAGACCGCAAGAGAGTACAACCGATTCAAATACAAGGTTGGATTCTGGGGTAAGAATTCACTCACCCACTGTCAGAAGAACCGTTCGTGATGATCGAGCAGTTTCATGACGAGAGAAACGTTCGTGAAGGACGGGCTGTTCGTGATGATCGAGTAGTACGTGATGATCGAGGTCGTGATCGTATTGCTGAAGATCACCCGACCCAGATTGGTCAAGAATTGGCCAACATAAATGAGAAGTTAGGGCAATTGGCTAAGGGAAGAATAACTGAGGATATTTACTCAGTCATTCGGGAGACTCCTTTTGCTGAGCCAATCGCAGGATATCGGTTTCCCCATAACTTCCGTTTGCCTACCTTCTCAACATTCGATGGCTCCGGAGATCCAATGGCTCACATTGGCTATTACCAATAGACCATGGCAGTTTCAGGTAATTCTGATGAAATTTTATGCAAGGTTTTCGGATCATCTTTAACTGGAGCGGCACAAAAGTGGTTTTCCAACCTCCCCTCGGGAAGGATCGTAAACTTTGATGAATTGGCATGCCAATTCATAGGGCGATTCCAGAGTGGGATACAGGTCAAGAAAACGGAAGAAACCTTGTTCTATCGTTAAACGGGGAAAGAACGAATCGATCGGAGAGTTTCCGAAAAGATTCAACAAAGTGACGATGGAGATAGAAAATTTGGATGAACAGTAGCCGAACCGCTCTATTCACGGGACTCACAAATCGGAAGCTCCTGGAGTTATTACTACAGGATATACCCACGACTTATGCTGAGTTGGTACAGAGATGCCGAAACGGGCTGAAGTCATGGAGATTCTAGACGCGCGCCACGGAGATAATAAAGTCTCCAAGAAGGAACAAAAGGCTCCCGAGCGAGCGAAGCCAAAGAAGAATGTTCGTGATCGGGTTGGAAGATCCCAACCTTGGCGCCAAAGATCCCCCGGCAGAAGTGAGTACACTCCATTGAATGCTCCTCGGGCCGATATTCTGAATATCCTCAAAAGAAAAAATATTTTGAAATGGCCACCTAAAATTCTTTTGAAACCCGGAGAGCAGCAGGATCGGGAAAAGTATTGCCGATTCCACAAGGACTATGGTCATTACACTAATGACTGTCATCATCTCAAGGCGATATTGAGAGATTGATATCTCAAGGACATCCGTCCGGTTTGTTAGCAGAAGAAGGGAGGAGCCACACGGGCCACGTGCGGCTGCCCCTAAAAGGAATCGTTCGGTCGGTTCGTAACGATCAAGGGAGGCCCCGAAGTCCAAAAAAGGTAAGGAGGTGATTGAAGCTGCTACTCGGTCACCGATCCTTACCATCTTCGGGGGTCCAGAGCCTGAATCATTCCGGAGTTTAAAAACCAAATACAAATTTGTTGGAGCCGGAGAGGCGCAGAAGCGGAAGAAGCTGAATGGTGAAGATTCTATCACCTTTAACGAAGAAGACGAGAGAGATGTTTGTTTACCTCATGATGATGCTATAGTCATCAAGGTAGAGATTGCACGGCGGGAAGTGCATAGAGTATTGATTGATACAGGGTCTGCAGCTGACCTAATTTCTTACGAAGTGTATCAAAAATTGAAGGTGGATCAAGATTTGATGAAACCTTCATCAACACACCTATATGGCTTTGCGGGGTCATCTGCGGTGGCGGAAGGATCGGTTCAGTTGGATCTTTCCATTGGAAGTTTTCCCAAAGAAACAACTGTCCGAATTAATTTTTTGGTAGTTCGAGAACTACCAGCCTATAATATGATTCTCGGGCGACCATCTTTATCTAAGATAGGTGCTATTGTTTCGACAAAACACCTGAAGATAAAATTCCCGACCGATATGGGAATCGGTCAAGTCTCCTCGACCCGGAAGATCTCTCGGCAGTGTTATGTTGCCTATTTAAAAGACAAGGAGGGTCCGAAGAAGGTTACTGCCCTCCCCATAGAAGTTCGAGATGATCGGGAAGAGACAGAGATGCAAAGGCCCGAACCAGTGGAGAAACTAGAGCAAATCCAGCTGTGTATCGAGGATGCGAAAAAAATTACTTATGTCGGGTCTGAACAGCTAGAAGAGTTTAAAGATGAGTTGAAGTTATTTCTTCAACAGAATAAAGATGTATTCGCGTGGTCTGCTGAGGACATGCTCGGATCGATCGGGCCATTGCAGAGCACAAACTCGGATAGACCCTAAGGCGAAACCAAGTGATACGTAAAAGAAGAAATTTCTCTATTGAAAAGTATGAAGCCGTTCGGAATGAAGTTGAAAAACTTAAGAATTCTGGTTTCATAGAACCAATCGAGTGCCCAACTTGGTTGGCCAACGTGGTGATGGTGAAAAAGGCGAATGGGAAGTGGAGGATGTGTATAGACTACACGGATCTAAACAAAGCTTGCCCAAAAGATTGTTACCCGTTGCCTCGGATTGACCTCTTGATAGATGCTATCTGCGGGGTATGAAACTTTAAGTTTCATGGATGCCTACTCGGGGTATAATCAGATCCTTATGAATAAGGAAGATGAGAAATATACGGCTTTTATGACTGATCGTGAAAGCTATTATTACAAGGTCATGCCTTTTGGCACTGAAAAATGCGGGAGCAACATATCGGAGGGCCGTCAACAAGATTTTCAAAGAGCTGATAGGAAAGAACATTGAAGCATATGTTGACGACATGCTTGGTGAAAAGCTTTACAAAAGCAAATCACATTGCAGA
The DNA here is from genome assembly GCF_041222555.1 of Hakea prostrata. Lineage (NCBI taxonomy): Eukaryota > Viridiplantae > Streptophyta > Magnoliopsida > Proteales > Proteaceae > Hakea > Hakea prostrata. The sequence goes on along the minus strand of NC_142608.1, from coordinate 27,669,874 downwards.
TTTGATCGAGGTTTTCTCGATGCGAGGAAACATCAAATGAAGTTGAACCCCGAAAAATGTGCCTTTGGAGTTTCCTCGGGTAAATTCTTGGGTTTCATGGTATCACGAGAGGGGAATTGAGGCAAATCCTGCCAAAATACAAGCTCGATTGATATGGAGGCTCCCAAAACCGTTCGGGATGTACAATGTTTGACGGGGAGAGTTGTTGCCTTAAATCGATTTATCTCCAAGTCCGGAGAAAAATGTTTGCCTTTCTTCAAGGCACTTAAAGACCTGAAGGGCGTAAGGAAGCAAAGTGGATTGAAGAGTGCCGAAAAGCTTTTGAGGAATTAAAAGTTGCACTTGGACAACCACCGATCCCGTCCGGACCCAGAGAAGGGGGAAATATTACAGCTATATCTAGCGACATCCCTTTCCGCGGTCGGTGCAGTACTTGTTCGGGAGAAAGATAAGAAACAATGGCCGATTTACTATGTAAGCCACGTGTTGCTGGATGCGGAGACGAGATATTCGCAGATTGAGAAGCGAGCTCGCTCTCATGATGGCCGCCGGGAAGCTAAGGCCATATTTTCAGGCTCATCCAATTAAGGTATTTACAACTTTTCCTCTTAGTAAAGTTCTTAACAAACCCGATTTGTCCGGAAGGATGGTATCCTGGTCGGTTGAGCTAAGTGAGTTCCAAGTGAGCTTTAAGCCCAGGACTGCAATCAAGGCTCAAGCATTAGCCGACTTTGTAGTAGAAACTACTGCACCAGTGGAACCCACTATTGAGGATCCCATTATACCAACCACTTGGGAGGTATATGTCGATGGTTCGAGTAATAAAGATGGAGCAGGCGCTGGAATTCTATTAAAAAGTCCGGCAGGATTCATTATTCGATATGCTTTGAGATTCGCATTTGATGCGAGTAATAACGAAGCGGAGTACGAGGCCCTAATAGCAGGACTTCAGTTGTCAAAGGCAATAGCACGAACTCAACATTATCAAAGAAGGATAGCGTCTCATTATAATACTCGAGTGAAGAATCGTCGGTACTTAGCCGGAGATTTGGTGTTAAGAAACACCCTAGCTTCCGACCCGCGTCACCAAAGAAAGTTGGACCCTTCCTGGGAAGGACCTTATATGGTTGTGAAACTGGTCGGTTCAGGAGCTTACAAGCTGAAGAATATTGATTCCCAGAAAGAATTGGATCGTTCGTGGAATGCTAGGCATCTCAAAAAGTTTTATCCTTGAAGATGATTTCAATTTTGTTCGCGATGTAATCATTTTCAACTCAATCAATGCAATTTTTGGTTTTCAACAAACTATCTTTTGATTAGGGGGCATCATACACCACATTCAAGAACAAGATCCAACTATAAGGCATCGGATGAAAATTCGTGTGGGTCCTTTAACACTTCAACACTTATGGAAAATCTTTCGAACTTTCTTAAGTCGGGGCATCGGATGAAAATCCGAGTGAGTTCCTTTTGCAAGGCGTCGGTTTAATACCCGAGTAAGTTCCTTCGAGACTTATTGAATTTTTGAATTATCCTTAAGTATAAGGCATCGGTTTAAAACCCGAGTGAGTTCCTTCTCAGACTTATTGTAATTCTCCGGAAATCCTTAAGTATAAGGCATCGGTTTAAAACCCGAGTGAGTTCCTTCTCAGACTTATTGTATTTCTCCGGAAATCCTTAAGTATAAGGCATCGGTTTAAAACCCGAGTGAGTTCCGTCTCAGACTTATTGTATTTCTCCGGAAATCCTTAAGTGTAGGCATTGTTTCAGACAACTAAGACCTAATACAAAGACGATTCAAGTGGCTAGCAAAGTTCAAGATAAAGTAATTTCTTATTTCTTCAGAAGATCCAAAGAGGCCAGTATCAAAACAATTACAAGAGCTGGAGACAATCTCTGATCAAAGAAGAAGGTCATTACAGGTGACTGTTAACAAGTTATACAAGATCGATGCGACTTTGCTAGAACAAACATATGAGTCAACCATTGAGAGGAGTCAAAGAAAAGAAGAGAAGAAATGAGGATTACAAAAATATTCCAATATTCGGAGAAATCCTCTGCAATTTCATACTCTTTGCCCAGCTTGTCCAGGAGAAGAATGGTCCTCGACCAAACTCGCATTCGGCACAAGCTCGTCATAATTGACTTCTTCCAGCGGAGAATAAACAGGAGAATCTTCCGGATATTGCATAATATCCGGATCGGAAGGTGGAGGATCAATCTTATCCTTGATCCAATCGGGAGGAGGAATACCCGGGTTGGTAAATACTTCGGGATGGCAAATAGCACTTGTAGGGAGTCGTATCAAAATGAGGATCTTTCCTTAGTATTGATTCCCATACTTCGTTCTCACCATCCCGATACGCCTGCAAGTTGTAAGCATTCAACATATCAACAAAAGGCTTACTTGTGTAAATACTTGAAGACACGAGCTCTGCGAACATCGGTCGGAAGGGATTCGGACAAAGGAACGACGGCTTGCCTTTCGGGTAATGTTTCAGATCCTTTAGCTCCTGACTTTCCAACTGTCCGTTCCAGTCGCCGGATCTTCTCCCTGGCATCATCCAAATCTGACCGAAGACGACCAATCATCGAATTCTTTTCTCCTGCCACCTCCCAAGCTAGATTCCGAAGGTGAGCAATCTCAACATCTTTAGCTTCAGAGATTCCCTGAAGCCTAGAAACTTCATTGCTCAACCTACTGAGTCTAGTAACTTGCTTCCACTTGGTTGTGGAAGTTACCGAAGAAGACTCCTGCAAACAACTTTCGAGTTAGCGAGGAGCGAGAAAAGTAATTTTTCAAAATCGGAGGAAAATGAAGAAAGACTTACATCACCAGTGATTTCGTAAAGACTTCATCTGGAAGTTTGGAAAGAACTGTGCTCTCAGAAGTCATTTGAGCAGTAGTGCACCATTCCAACGCTTTGTCAAGCTCGTTTGACACTAATTCAGGCGAAGGATGAGAAGGATGAGCTACATCAAGAGAAGGACGAACTACACCAAGAGAAGGATGAGCTACATCACTTGTCATCCGACGGCGCTTCCTGGTGGCAAAATCCTCCAACTCAGAAGGAGAGGAGGAGGATGCCAAACAAGCACTAGAGTTAGAAATAGGAGCAGCACCTGCTGGGGCCACACCTTCATCAGACGCCAACATAGTTGCCTCAGATGCCCGAAGAGTCTCCTTCGGGGGTGCACCGACAGGCTCACCAATAGGCTCACCAGCAGGATTGCCGCCAGCACCATCAGCAACGGAGTGATCAAGATCTTCCTGGGAAAGACAAGCGGTCACTTCGGGCAAAGAAGGCCCAGGGACGGCATCAACAGAAGCTGCAGGAATCGACTTGAAGATTCACCGCCAGCAGTCGCCTTACGCTTGGAGGATTCACTAGCTGAAACCACAGCACTGGCCCCAATCACCACCAACGGAACGCTATTCTTGCGAAATTTTGCTATGATAAAGTCTTAGTTGATCTTGGGAGCCACTAAACAAAAAACAAACAGCCGTATCAGTACAGAAATAAAACGACAGCAACAATGGGGAAACCCTAGTTTTCTAAAGCATCGACAGGACAAAAAACTAAACCCCAAGTATAACTACTGTGCAGTTTACTTCGGGGGGAAGTGGGGAAAGAGATGAGAAATCAAAAAACTCACTTGTTCAGAAATGGATAGAGCTGTCGTCGAAGTACTAGGAATACGGAGGCAGGCCGAAGGACGAAAGGTTGCTTTGGCACTTTAGCAAATCTATCTTGCAAAAGTCAGGATAGATGGAGAGTACCCACGAAGGCTTTAAATAGCCTCAGGTATAAGACGATGGTTGAAGGCTAAGGACAACCGACGACCCAGATCGAAATGACACTTCAAAATCTATAAAAAGCAAGATCGACGGTCGAAGGGATGCCACCTGGGAACATGTGGAAGCGAGCACCTGGTGCAGAGAAACCTCCAATCGTCGCACTACCATTAAAATAATGGAGGTATTTCCGATTCATTGGAAACAGTGAATGGTACACAAAAGCAGGAAGACGTTTGAACTTCGTAGAAGGGAAACGTGCGGACTTTGCAATAAATGAAGTAGTGGGGAAGATTAATGCATCTTCCCGAAACGTATCTTCACAATATTTCTACAAGATCATTTTTCGGCGAGGAATGAAGAGTTAAGTGATAAGTTTTATCATTAATACTTTGATATTCAAGGCAATACTTCTGCAAGAGATGGGGAAATTTTGAGACCAACATGAGTAAAAAAATGTCTATTCATTAAAATGAGGGTACATCTTTACAAAAGAACAACACCCTAAGCCTTTTCTTCATTGTTGCCCGAGGGACCTTGGTCGGGATGACTTTTCTCAGGATCCTGAGAAGAGCCTTCCTCAAGAATATCATCGGCTGAATCCTCTACAGCAACAACTTGAGACTCGGCTTGTGATTTCTCCTCTGGAAGTGCCGGCTCGTCATCTAGATATGCCTCATATTGAGGGTCAGCTGGAAAAGGATCATCTACTCCCTGGGCCCAGTCTGGGAGATCCATACCAACTTTCCCGAAGACCTCTGGGTGGCATACCTCACGAAAAGGAGCAGTGTCGAAGTCAGGGATCGTTCCAAGGATCTGCTCCCAAACGTCGTTACCGCCCCCATGCGGTAAGCTTTGAATGTTGTAGAAACCTAGCAATTTGGAGAAAGGTACGCTGTTCAGGTATTTCCGGATGCACTCCTTCCGAAGGTTTGGCTTGATATGCTCAGGCTTGCTAGGGATTGCCAACTTCAGATGATCTTCGAGATCCCTACTCTTAACTTCAAGACGGTCACCAAACAACGTGGCAGCTGCCTTTTGCTTCCTGGCCTCGCGCTCGGCAGCAGAGACACGAATTCTTGAAGCTTCAAGGGCTTCCTTGAGGGAGGTCACTTCTTCCTCATGCTTTTTCTGCAGCTCTACAGTAGCTGCAGTCAGCTGGTCTATTTCAGAATTGGCCTTGGCCAATTTCTCTTCACAAGTTTGCAGCAAGGAGCTGGTGCGACCAACACGGCTCAATGCTTCCATGTGTTGATAAAAGCTCAACACAAGCATTCTCGGGAAGACAGAAGATATCAGAAGAAGTCATAAGAAATTATGAAGTCATAAGAAATTATGAAAACATAAATAAGCAAGAAAAACGTTACCTTGTGGATTGACTCACAAGGGAGGTGTCATCCAGGGGCTTCAAACTCCCGGCGATCGGAAGGAGCAAGACCGAGAGAGCTCCGCTCGCAGCTTTCTCGGGATCCCGAGTGACCCTGTCGGTCATCTTCAGGGTCCACTGGGGAAGGAAGACTTCCTCACCATCCGTCGAAGCTTTGGATTTTTTGTTGGAGGGAGCATCAATTGTGTCATGCCTCCTCTTGGTTCGGACGGAGGAGGAGACGGTAGCCCTCTCCACCATTGGTTTCTTCCCTTTACCTGAAGCATCGATTCTGGGCCTGATATTCCCGATACCCCCGTAAGAGGGGTCGGGAGAGGGAAGAGAAGCCTCTTGATCTGCGATCAAGACCCCGGGCGATCGTTGCTCGGCTGTCACAACGGCCCTAGCGGCCTTCACCCGCAGGCTTTCGGGGTTCGTTACGGGAGGCACTTGCAAAGAAGAAGGACAAGAATCGAGAATTCAAGACATTTCACTTCAGTCAAATCAAAGGATAATGGTTAGAAGCTCACAATGAGCCAAGCCCCAGTACTGAAGGATGGAGTTATACTCCATTTCATATCCATGTATCTCTTGATACCACGGAATGGATTTGATCTTCAAGATGGCCGCCTCGTCTTCTTTGGATAAGGGAAGGCCCCGGTTACTTTCGGACGAAGAAGTAAACCTCCTCCAGGTGGTCGGGAAGTTAAGATCTGATGGAGGCGCTTGACAGAAAAAATATCGTTCGCGCCATCTTTTGTGGTTAGAAGGGCAAGTTCCTTTGGCGAGGATGCTGCCCCTCCAATCAAGTTCAGCCTTATTGCGTTTGGAAAGAAAGACCCATCCGGGAGGATGGGAGATAGAAAGAACATGAAAATGTACAAAAAGAGAAAGAGATGGCGTGATGCCAAGCTCAAAACACAAACCCAAGAAGCCGACGATGAGACGCCAGCTATTGGGGAGGAGCATTCCGGGACAAATGTTCCAGTGATTCAAAACTGCGGAAAATAAAGGATTAAAAAAGGGAAAGCGAACCCCGCTTTCCAGTGTATCTATGTACAGAGAAAATTCACCCGAAAGGGATGAATCAACCCTCTCATCAGGGTGGGGAGCCCTAACCTGATATGAGGAAGGAAGGTCAAAATGTTGAACAGCGGAAAGAAGAGTTTCTCCATTATAAATGGAGGGAACAGAGCCAGGCCCACTATTGGACCCGGAGGTTTGAGGTTGCCTAGGGGAATCGACGATCTTGGAAGATCCGGACTCGACAAGGACAGGAGAAGTTTCGGTTTTTCTTTCAAAACCTTTTTGAGAAACTTCAGCGAACTCCTCGCCGGAGGACGGTTAGGGTTTTGTTATCACTATCCGACTGTTCGGGGCGGAGAAGCAAAAGCATCACGCTATCACCAACATGGGGTACTAAAGAAGCCCTATCGTCCGCCATTACTCGTTTCAGTAAACTACAAAAAGAAAGGACCAGTAAACTTACTGATTCAAGGTGAGGCAAAGCTTGAGAGCGGGAAGGCGCGAAGCGAACGACAAAGGTTCAAATTCCAGACGGGAAGAATGAAACCTATGAAGACAACGAACCGCTTTTAAAACTCCCACACGAGTGTTCGGGAATCTGAACGATCGAGATTGATTCAAAATTGACGATCAAGATTCAAAGACGTTTTGAAAGTTTGAACTCACGAATCCGAAATAGGCGTTCGAAAACCGTCGCTTGGATGACGTGAGCCACGACAGATCAACTGCAACAAAGACATGTGGCCTTACACTCACAACGCTCGAGGAAAAGTGACCACCGCATTAAATGTGATATGACATTTAATGAAGCACGCAGAGATCATCACTTGACGACGAACCCAGTTAAAAACCAAGCCCTCGGGATCGACCGAACGCTTGGTCTGGGGGGCTCGTGATATGGAGAGTTTATGATCAGACCGGGTTCATACCTGGTCCGACCCTCGACCCTGGTCGAGACGGAGAAAACCGAATCGCTCCCGAGCGAACCGAATCCAGAAGATGGCTTGCTGAAGAAGAAAGATTATTCGGCTGCAAGCGTGCCCTAACCTTACTTATGGATTAGGGTAATCACCCTGATGACAGCAGACTCAAACTGACAGCTGCGGATAATCATCATCAAAGGGATAACTATCGCATAACCTAACGGTTATCTCAGGAGTCCTCTACTAGCCCAAACTAGTAGAAGTCTATTGCTCAATGGATCTTATTGATGAGATCCAACGACTACCCGAAGAAGGCTCGAGTGCATCCAACGAAGGAGATTCGAAGGTACACTCTATATAAACGTCACTACCATACAAGGTGAGGGACAGATCAATCGATCAAGGAGAATACTATCTGAGACTCAGGTTCAGATACATACTGATAGACCTCAACTATCAGCGTCCTGCTATCTAGATCACCTTTCCCGTTTCTTCATTCATTAGCTCTGTGCTTCTAGCAGAGCCGTTTGTGATTAAGTTCATCAACTGACTTAGCCTTCGGAGGTGGACTCCCGACCCCAGTGGTCGGGCCACATCTGACGCTTTTGTTTTGCAGGACACTACGTGGAGATCCAAGGGCTGAGCAGATTTTGGACGCATCAGCTAAGATCTCACTTTTCATTATTTCTTGGGCAGCAAGATTGAATGCCATGATTTAAAATCCACCAGTATCTAATATATTTGCCAACTTTACTCCATATTATCTCAAATATCCAAAATCACCTTATTCCTGAAAAATACACAAAAATACTCAATTAGCTCTCTTCAATTAAATAAGTATGGGGAATTAAATCAAATAAATAATGGTAAATGCATGCTTATCAAAGTCCATGATCCATATCCTGAGTCCATGGATCTAGATTTTCTGAATGAAGAACCTGCCTTGCTGGGAAAATGGATTTCCAGTAGGAGTCAGGAGGTGTTTGAAGATGTCCGTAATGAAGGTAAGATCTCCCCCACATGTTGTATAGGGTTAGGTTTGAGTTGGGGACCCCTTGAGCAAAGCACCCAAGTACTGAAAAGTATTAGGGGCGGTTGCTTAAGGCGGCTGATTGGCCAATCAACCGCCCCAAAGCGACCGCCAGTCTACTTGCGTGGTTTTGCCCTAATTTGCCCCCAGTTCCATATATATAGCAAACCCCAACCTTTTTACTCATTATTATTCTCGGGGTTGCTGTTGTGCATGGTTAGGAGGCAGAGAACACGTGCCAAAAGTGAGAGAAGCGTGGTTTGCGAAGTGGAATCAATCCTTCGTCCTTTTTGCTAGTCTTGAAGAGTTAAGTGATCCTCAATCACTCCATTCTCTTCCTCATCTTTTGGAATGTGTGGATCTTTTCCCCTTTTGTTGGTAGTAACTGAATTGTTTTGGTTCTATTCCCCATCAGTGATTTTGATTAGATCCTATCCGAAAATGGATCCTTGCATTTGTATAAAGGATAGATCTAATTGAAGGAGACGAGTTGAATATTGAATCTTTAGAATTTTAGGGTTGCTACTTCGTGCTTGTGTTGTGGACTTCTTAAGAATGAAATTCGGATTTAAATCTTCCCAAAATCGGATTAAAGTTGGGAGATCAAAAGTCATAATTTCAGACTTGCAGACTATCTGTAACAGGGGTGATCGTCAGGGTGGTCGCTTGACCCAACCAACCGCCCCAAGTGACCGGCTGGGTCACAATAGCTCTGTGAAGTTGGTCCTCGCTTTGATTTGACTCATGTCTTCTTTAATTTCTGCAACTCTATGTTTAGGTGTTCTCTAAGTTTGCTGGAACTCCTATGAGTGAAGTTTAATTGCATTCTAGTAAGCTTTTACATATTTATAGGTAAGGATACACTTTCTTATCTATATTTGATGACATGCTATATGACAAATTGTTTATTTATTTATACTATCCATTGTTCATGTAACTTGTTGTAGTAGTATAAGTAATTGAGTTATAGTTGAATGTATGCTGTAAATGATGTTTTTTATATACTTTATTACGTGGTGATATAGATTGAATGATTATGATATAATGATGGATGATGTGATGTAGTTGTGATGGAAGGGTTATCCATTGCTTTGGATATCAGAGGGTTGTGGTATGGGACACATGCTCACTGTTGCCCCCAGCACTATCATGACTACTAGATGACATACCTAGGGAGTCTAGAGTGCATGGCTAGGTACCCTTACATTCTATTACCCCTTCGGTAGGGGAATTGAAGTCGAATGACCCATGATAATAGTGATGTGACTCTGTTTCATCTTACAGTGGTAACTAGTTCATGAGGGGTCATGAGAGCATCTGCCCCAACAATATGTGGATGACCATAGGGTTAAGGAATAGAGTCCAACAGTGGTAGCTAGTCTATGAAGGTTCTCATTCCTAGGTAGAGAAGGATACAGAACCGAGTTTGTTGGTGCCATAGGGGAAGTACCTGGACTTCATGTCGTATGCTACCATATGACCTTGCATTGGATTAGAAACCCCAACATGTGCTAGTACTCATGCCAATGGTTGTGGTAAGAGAGTGTTGACCTAAACCTCATCCATGGTTGATTGACGAGGACTGAACCCCTTTACCTCGGATCCCAATAGAGGAAACCAGTCCATGAGGGATCAGAGTGACTAGACCTACCCAGAGGAGGGCTGGTGATATATCTTAAGGCACGTCAACCATCTAAAGACTTGCATAGTTAGGTCTTAGTAGGATTCATATACTTGCATATCATCCATTACATATATGCTTACCAAAATATGTTATATGTATGAGAGATGTGTTATCCTTATTGAGTTCGTCATAACTCATTCCTTTCTTTGTAAGCTATATTATATTGTTCAGATGGTGTTCTGGAACCAGGAGAAGTTCTGCGTGACTGGAGCAACTTCTATGAAGAAGATGTGGTACTGTCAGTAGGAGACGGAGATGTATTCCATGAAGCCTCATGCAGATGCTTGGAGTGTGCTTACAGCACCCGTTGACGGCAGAAGGAGGGAGATTGTTAGGCATTTTGAGAAGTATTTGGAGAAGAATTGGAGAACCCCCTTTCTTGCTGTTTTAGAAGAGAAAACTTTGGCTTTAGAGAAAGCTATTGGAAAGAAGTTGATTTAGTTTATTATTTTGCTTCCATTGAACTTGATAACTTTTGAAAACTATTTATTTTGATTCCTTCCTTTGATTCATTCTTGGAGTATTTTGGACTCTTGTAATCCTTTTTGATTAATCATTTGAACTTGTTCTTGCTCTTGATTTCTATTTCTTGCATGTATTATTATTGATGATAAGACCATGGATCCTGTGATAGATCGCACCCACGGGTTGTCAGGCGGAACCAATACTAGCAGGTGGAGTGTGACACTGGATCTCGCCATCATCTACGCTTGAAACAAAGTCTAAAACATTGTCCCGAATGGTGAGCTCAAAAGAACTCAACAAGTAGTTCAAGTACAAATAAAAATTACAAACATTTCATAACAAGGCATGATGCAATATGATATGAGACAATGTGTAAGTATGCATCTAACTCTAACATATGCTAGTCTCTAGTGGAAGATACGCAATAAGATAGAACACCATACTCCTCTTGGCAGTCTCAGTCACTCTCCCACACAGCTCTTAAGCACGTCTCTTGAGTTCTTCGTGGTAGTTGGGTCAAGGTATCCATCTCAGACATTCACCATGGCTGGGGTTTAAGTCACCTCTGTCACATCCACCCAGCCGGTACCCTATCTGGCATACCCGAGTGTGTGATCCACAGTCCACAAGATCCAGTAGTTAGTAAAATCAACCTCCCACATTCACAACAATATAATCAAGAACAAGACTAAATCAATGTTAACAATATTATTCAAATGAATCAAAGTAAAGTAACGAGATAATCATCAGAGTGCGGAATGATAACAATAGATATATAAATCAAAAGTAGAGTGAGGCGGAATCTCACTCCACGAGTACAGCGGAATGTAGTTCGAAAATCAAAGGGATTACAACTGATTCTAAAGACAAGAAAGAAAGATATATTCTAACTAAGCTAGAGTCTTTTCTACTTTATAAAGGATGTCTTCATAAACATAGACTTCATTGATTATGCTCAGACGCTCCCACTCCACAGTAGGGCTAATCCTGGTAACAAGAGAGACCACTCGAGGGATCCTCAAAGTAATCTTCGTAGTCGTCAACACTTTGCATATGGTATGCTTCTTCATCTTGCGCTTCCTCATATTGCGCTTCATAGCCATCAAAACCTGTAGAATAGTCTAACAAAAGATATTGTACAAAAAGGAGTGAGTTTCAAAAGAAACTTAGCAAAGCAAGTTATTCCATAATAGCATAAATAACATAGTAACACAAACAAAGCATAAGATGATATGATATGAGACAACCAATGTATGTATGAGTCTTACTCTATGTATGCTGGTCTCTATAGGCAGACATGCTTTAAGTCATAGCACCATACTTCTTTGGGTAGGTCAATCACTCCCCCTCAGCCATCTTGGCATCTTGGATCTGCCGATGGTAGTTGGGTCTTGCATCCCTCAGGACATTCCATGGATAGGGGTTTAGGTCACCACTCTCTCACATCACCATTGGTCTAAGTATTGGCGCATGTCAAGGTAAAGCCTAGCCCAATGCAAGTCTTCTACTTGGTCATATCAACTCTGATCCAGATACGTCCATTCCTCGCCCCTAGCGATCCTTTCTGGTATCTTTCACACTAGAGTAAGTGTATCCTATGGCTACAACCAACTCGAACTACAGACTCATCAACCCTATAGGTCATTCACATAGAGTAAACGGGAAGCTCTCATGTCTTCTCATGGGTTGGGTACCGGTCTTGAATGCCCATGAGCCCAAGTCTATCCATATGCAACTCTACCCATAAATGGCCGCCACAATGCGATTCATGTCCCCTCACGGGTTGGTTACCGGTCTTGAGAGCCCATAAATCCCCATTGCTACCACGGGTCATTCGGTCTCAATACCCTTCTGAATCGGGTCTGATATAACAGGGGTATAACCTAGCCAAACATTGCTAGACAAGTCCTAGGTATGATAACAATCAATCCGGGAAAATGTCAAAGGGCAACATTGGAAATATCCCATACTACTCCCAATGAGGTCCAACGACAGAAATGTCAAAAGGACATTCCCCAATCCCAAATCATACCTAAACAATCACAATCATAATTCAGTCACATCATCCACGACAGATATCTCATCATATGAAAGAGTATAATAAGACAGATTAAATAATTAAGAAACATACATGAGTAAGTATTCATACATAATCAAGTACATAAAGTAAATAAGGAATTAAGATCCTAATGTACTTGCAACATTCATATCATAATAGAAACTAACATAACAGTAGCAAATCTAAGTAGTTCCCAAATTAGAAACTAAATCTATGCAATCTATGTTAATATGGTAACAACTTTCCTTACCTTAAATAGATTTGAATGTATTCCGGACGACAAGAGGATGAATCCAAAGTTAGCAAATAAACCCTAGAATAGCATCACACAATCATTAGGAAGTAGTCCTAAAAGAATAAGCATGAACCGAATCGAATTGGATGAAGAAATCAGATTCTGTTATTGCGGGTTGATTGGCTGGGTTGAGTGCTCCAGTCGACCCAGGCAATCTGCCCAAGAGCAAATCCAAAAATAAAAAGAGAATCTTGATCCAAAACCTATGCTACACAAACCAGAATGTGACGAAACTTGGAGAGATTGTCTAACACAGTAGTCTAAGACTAAAAAGCATAATTTAGACATTAAACCACCATTAAAACCATTACTTACTAATTTAGAATAATAGTTTCTATTTTGGTAAAAATCATAGTTTTCTTTGGAAACATGCTATGAATGAAAGAGATGAACTAGAGATGATTAGATCTCATTCTAGTACAAGAACACAGTAGATCAGAGGTATGAATAATCATGGAGAAGTATCTATAATGCTAGAATAAATCAAAATAGGAATATGATCATAGTTTAAGAAGAAATCATAAGAATCATGTTAAGAATGAATGAGATGATCATAGCACAAGAGAATGAAAAGAGATTGTAAAGATATGACTACAAGGTTGCAGCATCTTCATCATAATCTCAGTTCAAAGATGAGAGTGATCATAGAAAGAATGAATCAAGAACACAAAAGATTGAATACTAACCTTTAATTGAAGAACAAGAGAGAGAACTTGCAAGTTGCAAGGTTAGGTCTTCTTCTTCACTCTTGGAGGCTTGGAGATGGTTTCCCTTCGTTCTCTAAGTGTTTTGGAGGCTAGGGATACTAAAATAACCATAGAGGTAATGTCTCCAAATCTTCAAAGCAAAGACAACAGCGGCAAGCTCTAAATCATGAGTGGGGTACTTCCGCTCAAAATCCTTCAATTGCCGAGAGGCATAGGCTACAACCTTACCATGTTGCATCAACACACAACCCAAACCAATCTTTGACGCATCAGTGTAGACTGTCAAACCACCAGAATCATCAGGTATAGTCAAAACCGGGGCACTTGTCAATCTAACCTTCAATTCTTGGAAATTCTTCTCACATGCGTCAGACCAAACAAACTTCTCTTCCTTTCTAGTTAGCTTAGTCATAGGAGTGGCCAACCTAGAAAAATTCTGGATAAACCTTTGTAGTAGCCTGCCAAACCATGAAAACTTCTTATTTCAGTTACAGTCTTCGGTCTTTCCCAATCAGCAACTGCTTGTACTTTTTTGGGATCAACACGAATACCTTTAGCAGAAACCACATGGCCGAGGAATACTACACTCTTGAGCAAAAAATCACACTCGTTAAACTTAGCATAAAGCTTCTTTTCTCGAAGTCTTCGCAAAGTGAAATCTAAATGCCTTGCATGCTCTTCTTCACTCTTCGAATAAATCAGGACATCATCAATGAAGACTATCACAAACTTATCGAGCACATCATGAAAGACTCGGTTCATGAGGTCCATGAACAGAGCAGGAGCATTAGTCAAACCAAAAGGCATAACTCGAAACTCAAAATGACCATACCTTGTTCTAAAAGCCGTCTTGAAAATGTCACTTGACTTCACTTTCAACTGGTGATATCTAGACCTTAAATCAATCTTTGAGAACACTGCTGCACCCTTCAACTGATCAAAAAGATCATCAATTCAGGGCAGCGGGTATCTATTCTTAATGGTCAACTTGTTCAACTCACGATAATCAATGCACAGACGCATACTACCATCTTTCTTCTTAACAAACAAGACCGGGGCTCCCCAAGGAGAAACACTAGGTCGAATGAAACTTCTATCCAAGAGTTCTTTCAACTGCTTTTGCAACTCAACCAACTCAATAGGAGCCATTCTATATGGAGCCTTAGATACCGGGGCAACACCAGGGATTAAATCAATTGAAAATTCCACTTCTCTATCAGGTGGCACACCTGACAGATCCTCAGGAAAAACATCAACAAAGTCACATACAATGCTAACTTCTTCTACTTTCTTTCCTTCCTTAATCTTTCCTTCAGATGGCAAACCTTCAACTAATGCATAGACTTGCATCAATGCAGACAATGTCTTCTTACAAATTCTTCCTTTCTCGCCTTGGATTTCAAACATTGAACTTCCACAATTCCGAAATTGAATCCTCTTTGAAGAACAAAGAATTACAGCATTATGGGCAGTCAACCAATCAATACCCAAAATGATATCAAAATCCTTCATATCCAAAAGTACCAAATTGGCTTCAAAATTCTTTCCACCAACCAAAATAGGACACTTAACTAATCCTTTATCTAGTTTCACAACAAGTCCAGTTGGAGTACAAATCAATAAACAACTAGATAAATTCTCAGGTCCAAATCAATCTTCTTTATGAATGCAGATGATATGAAAGAATGAGAAGCACCCGTATCAAATAACACAAATGCAGGAATAGAAGCAACAATTAAAGTACATGTAATCACTTCATGATTCGCATCTTGTTCAGTACCAGAAATACTAAACACTCTTCTAGAAGGAGGGACAGGAGTACTCTTCGCTAAAGGAGCAGGCTGTTGAACAGGATTCTTAGGACAGTCACGAGCAAAGTGACCAGTTTGCTTACAGTAGAAGCAAACAGGGTTGCTAAGTCCAACAGGAACAAGTGCAACTAGAAGCTTCTGATTCAAAGGCCTAGGAATATCATTCACGGGCCTAGCATTCATATTCATTGGTCTTGCATTCATATTCATCGGCGGCCGATTCCCACCAAACTGACCAAATTGGCCTGGTTGCCGAAATCCAGAGCTCTAACCTACACTCTTAGACTGAAAAGCAGGAGTAGGTATGGCGTAGGTCTCACAAAACGTCGATCAGTTCGATCCACGAATCCAGGATTTCTTGGCTGCCAGGGTCTTTGCACTTTAGCATTCTCTTTCTCAGTTTCTTCCAGCTTCTTGGCATTCTGCACCACCTGGGAATAACTTTCAATAGCCTGAATGGTGAGAAATGCCCTGATTGCAGGTCGCAATCCCTTGAAAAATTTCTTCACTTTGGCAATGTCAACCTTCAAAGATTTAGGAGCAAAGAAGTGAAGCTCTTCAAACTTCTGTTGGTATTCCAACACCAACAAAGATCCTTGTGCAAGAGCCATAAATTTAGCTTCCTTCGCATCCTTTACTGCTTCCGGGAAATAGTTCTTACAAAAAGCTTCCTTGAACACATCCCACGACACAACGCCAGCATGCAAACCTTCCAAAACAGGCCGGGTGGAAGTCCACCAAGCATCAGCTTCATGTTGCAACTTCTGCTCGGCAAGCAAAATCTTCTGGGCTTCCGTACATTGCAAATGACGAAAAGGTTTTTCCAACTCATGCAGCCACTTGTTAGGAAACAAGATATCCTTGGATACTCCAGTGAAGTTAGGAACTTGCATCTTCAGAAAACTCTCCATCAAACGAATATGAGGAGTTCCGGCTAATCCACCTGCATTAAGAACTGTGGCATGAGGATTTCCATTGACACCAGCACGAGCCTCATTATGCAGAGTCATGAAACCGGTCAACATCTGATTGAACTGAGCTGCTTGTTGCTGCATCATATTGCCCATAATATTGGCAATATCACGAAAGCTTCCGACGTTCGGGGCACCGGGAACATCAGGAGTACCTTGGTCACCAGTGTTGGTCTGCTAATCATGACCACCGATTGCTATCTCATCACTTCCGTAACCACTGGATTCACCACACCCACTTCTTAACGTAACTATTCTGCAAAAACCAAAATGTCAAAAACACCGAATTTCGAAGTTTCGACACAATCCACAAGTCCAAATGATTAAGTATCTTAAATCATGCTTAAATACATCCATTTACTCATCAAGCAATCAATCCTTGGACAAAAATCACTTTTTTTCCAAAATCCAACAGCACTTGGAGCTATTGGGTCCTTTGGTCGAGTGCTTGGTCGAGTTGTCCAGTCAACCAATCAGTTGCCCAAGGCTCACAGCACGCGAATTTCTGGGTTTTAAGTGCCAAAATCCATTCCAAACACACTTCAAACCTTGCATACTTGAGAGGGAATTCTAGAGGAGAAGTGCTAAGGTCTTCCTAAGTGTTTTCCAAGTAGTTTGGTGCTTCAACAACAACACTCATCAACTTCACACAAGGTAAATCATTCTTTTCTCACTCAAGTTCATCTTCTCAAACTTGCAATTCATCCAAAAACCATGTGTTGCTTGTGTCTAATGCTAGAAATCATGCTTAGGAACACTTAGAAACATGCTCCACTAGTTTTTTAGCACAATACCATGCTTAAACGACAAGTTCTACCACAATCTTGCACTTTCACAACGCTTTCGTACCGAAATCGTTAACTTTAGAAAAATTTCAATTTCTCTCAAACCGCTTGAAGTTTTCGCACGAAATCAAATGCTACACACTCAAAATGATGTTGTGAACGTGAACATGTACTTTGATCTTACCAATTTCAAAATTTTCAAAAATCCAATTTTGACCTAGAATGCAAAATCCCCAAATTCCTTCTTGCTGAATTTTCAACTTTAGACTGAGATTTCAATCGATTTTCTTCAAATAAACTTCATAGACATGCAATTCCAAGTATTGCACACATGCTAGTATGCTCAAATTACATTTCCCCCAAATTTTCAATTTTGATGAAAATTACGAAAATGCCCTTCTAGCAGAATTTTCGAAACAACACTAACATGCAATGTCTTTTATCTTTTCCAACAAACATCACACCATGCAGAGAGGTGGACGAGGCAGAGGCAGGATAGTTGGAGCTAGGCGAGGCAGAGGTCGAGTTCCAGCTCAGCCTAGAGCAAAGGTCATCCGACTCGATCGCTTCAACACACCACAAGTAGAGTTCCTGTACGAGGCATTCTTCGAGTACTGCCGCATAGAGTATGGGCAACTTCTTCACTTGTGAGAGCTTTGGGTATTCTAGATCCGACAATGATTTGACACTCAGGCATGGACTCATCTCTTCACGGCGGACTTACCTGTCTATCCCAAGCTAGTGAGGTTGTTCTTCAACAACCTCACGTCTGTCGAGGAGGCCAGAGGACAGGGTCGTCCTTTCAGACTCATTATCAAGAGCAGGGTCAGAGAGACACAAATCCGCTTCTCCACTAGGGATCTGGCACACATTCTCCATGTACCACACTATCCACGACAATGCTTATGGATACCTATCGGGGCAGAGGTAGACCAATTCTTGATGCCATACGAGCTTCATGAGATATGCGCCACTCTCTAGGATGACTCAAGGTGCTACCTTCCGAGAGACAGTGGATAGATGACAGATTCGGCTAGGATCATAGGTCGCATCGTCCGCCGAAACATCATATCGAAGGCTGAACATCACAACCGGGTTTCCGTGATGGAGGCCGTAGTCATCTACCGCATCTACACAGGCTTTCAGATAGACTTATCCTACATCATCCAACAGGTCATGATAGATCTAGTGGCACGTCCTAGTATGAGGAACCTTTGCTTAGGGAGATTACGGACATTGATCTTCCGACACTTCGGGGTTAGTTTGGAGGATACAGAGGAGCTTACTGGTTCACTGGGATATGCCATTGGGACTAGGAATATTAGACAGACGAGGCTCACTCAAACTGTGAGATCTCTGGGTCCAGATGGTGAGGAGGATACAGATGAGGATGAGGCTTCAGCAGATGAGGGTGATGCTGGTCCAGATTCTGATGATCAGGCAAAGAAGGATATAGATATGCATGAGGCTGATCCTGAGTATCCTGAGATTCCCAGATCACCACACTTCGAGATAGGAGGCCCTTCACATTCAGTCCCAGAGACTTCTGATTTAGATGCTCAGATGAGATTGATGACTTCCATGCTAGAGATGATGGAGGTCAGACAGGAGCAGATGTATGAGAGGATGGAGTCACGACAGGATAGGATAGAATCACAGATTACTCAGATGGCCGAGACTTCAGAGCATTCAGAGATCAGAGGAGATCACCTAGATAGATTGTACTTAGGATTTCCCTTTATGCTTTTCAGATGTAAACTTTCCTTAAAGTTAATGAAGTTCTTTTTGTTTCACTTTATTATTGTGTGTTATGAACTTTTCTTTTATTGCATTACATGACATTTGTTCAAATATAATTATTGTACATTATTCAGAAATATTCAGTTATGCTTCATTAAACAGTTTCTAACCCAAGTGTTCTATTATTCACTTCTAAGAGTAGATGAGCCACTTCTGGATCTATGACTCAGGAATGTTCTGTTACTATTTTCTGTGGTTAGGATTTCCTTGAACTTTGGGCTCTGATACCACTCTGTCACATCCCCCCAGCCGGTACCCTAACTGGCATACCCGGGGGTGTGATCCACAGCTCCGAAGATCAAGTATCGAGGAAATCATCCTCCCACATATACAATTACATAATCATGAACATGAAATAATCAAGGTTTAAATATTATAAACAAAAGATTCAAATCAAGAAATGAATAAATAATATAATCAGAGTGCGGATAATGATACAAGATATCCGAAGATATCAAAAGAAGTAGAGAGAGGCGGAATCTCACTCAATAGCTACAGTGGAATGTAGTATGTAAGTCTAAAAGGAATTACAACTGAAACAAAAGAAAACAAGCAAGACAAACTAAACTTAAGAGTTTTTTATCCTATAGATGACATCTTCAAAATAGTGGACTTCGTCAATCCGACATAGATGTTCCATCTATACATTACGTCTAATCGTAGTACGCAACTTGATCGCTCGAGGGATCATAAGTGTAATCTTGATTGTCGCCAACACCTTGCGTGTAGTACGCTTCATCAGTTTGCGCTTCATCGTACTGTCCGTCATAGTAGTCAGTACCTGTAGAATAATCTAACAAAAGATTGTCCAAAAAGGGATGAGTTTCGAAAGAAACTCAGTAAGGCAAGTTAACTCATAACAGCATAAATACATATATCATAACATAACAAGATGCAATGCAGTATGAAACAAACAATGTATGTATGCATCTAAAATCTATGTATGTTGATCTCTATTGGCAGACATGCTTTAAGTCATAACATTGTACTTCTTTGGGTAGGTCAATCACACAACGCCGGTTGGTAGTGGGTCCTTCATCCCTCTCAGACAATCCATGGCTAGGGGTTAAGTCACTGCTCTCTCACATCACCATTGGTCTAAGTATGGGCGCATGTCAGGGTAAAGCCTAGCCCAATGCAAGTCATCTACTCAGTTACATCAACTCAGATTAAGATACTTCCATTCCTCCCCTCTCGGGATCCTTTCCGGTATCCTTCACACTAGAGTCACGGATATTACTCACCGGACTCATCAACCCTATTGGTTATCCACATATGGTAAGTGGGAAGCTCTCATGTCTCTCACAGATATAACTCACTGGTCTCGAGCGCCCATGAGCCCAAGTCTAATCATATGCAACCGTCCAATAAATGGCCCCCACAATATGATTCCCGTCCTCTCATGGATATAACTCACCGGTCTTGAGCGCCCGTGAATCACATTGCTACCACTGGTCGTTCGGTCTCAATACCCTTCCGATTTGAGTCTGATATAACAGGGACATCCTAGCCAAACACTGCTAGACAGCCCTAGGTATGACAACCAATGATTCGGGAAAGCGTCGATGGGCATCTTCGAAGAACATCCCATACTATTCCCTCCGATGTCCAAGGACAGAAGCGTCAAAAGGACATTTCCCAATCCCAAACCATACCTAATCAAACACATTCTCAGATCAATCACGACATACACAACCAACAATTCATCATATAAAAGAGAATGTAAAAGCATAATCCGATCAAGCAGTAATAAACATTTCATGTAAGCTTGAACAATGAAAAAGAATACATAAACAAGTGCTACTGTACTTACAGTAGTACATCAGAAGTATAAAGTACAAGAATAGTAAACAAACTCATAGTTTCATAAAGTAGAAACCAGAGAGTATGCGATCTATGTTATTATGAAATAACTGTCCTTACCTTGATTATCACTGAAGATAATCCAAAGATCAAAGAGAGTAACTCCAAACTTAGCAAATAAACTCCTAACAAGCATGGATACAACATTAGGAAAGATACCTAAAAGATCAGAGAGAAAACAAATTAAATCGGGCGAAAAAAATGATGCTACTGCCTCCTTTGGTCGAGTGGTCCAGTCGATAAATCAGTCGACCAATCAAGTCAGTACAGAAAAGTAAAAATTGATTTGGTCATATCTTCTTCGTTTGAAGTCGGATTGATCCGAAATTCGAAGGGGAACTTCCTAGGATGTATTAGAATCATTTAGGAAGATAAAAACATCAAGTCATGGTTAAAAGATGGGTTCTTGATTTGACCCAAGAAACTAGGGTTTCAACCTTTATGGCTCTCATGAAAAGGTTATGATCACAAAATGAAAGGGAATGATTGCTATCAAGAAAATAACAAGAAATCATAGAATAATCAAGTTTAGATTAACATAAATATTACCCATGAGGTTTCCCTCACATGGGAGGTTACCAAAGGTTTCCAAAAAGATCATACAAAGTCAGGGTTTCAATAAATTAATCAGGCTAGGGTTAATATCATGACGATGATCATAGATCTCAATGAAACGAAGGAGATCACGAAGGGATGGTTGCAAGGATGCAGCATCTTCTTCCTAATCTCAATCAAGAACATGATCGAAGATAAGAAATTCGTAATGTCGAAGTGATTACTAACCTTGAATTGTCAGATCAAAGATGAGAGGCTTCAGATTTGCAGAGGAATCTTCGAAACACCAGAGAGAGATTCGGAGAGGTCTTCTCACATTAAAAAAGTGTTTAGGAGGCAGCCGTAGCTAAGAAACTAGAAGTAGGGTTTAAATATAAGTGAAAAACCTTAAAGTTACATTTTCTTGGATTTAAGAATCCTTTGGTCGAGTGCTTGGTCGAGTGGTCCAGTCGACCAATCAGTCGACCAAGCCAGACAGTAAGGTTCAAACAGGGAATTGAAGGATCAAATGGGCTCTAAACCTT
Source organism: Hakea prostrata (assembly GCF_041222555.1). Classification (NCBI taxonomy): domain Eukaryota; kingdom Viridiplantae; phylum Streptophyta; class Magnoliopsida; order Proteales; family Proteaceae; genus Hakea; species Hakea prostrata. The sequence continues at coordinate 27,648,214 of NC_142608.1, read as the reverse complement.
CTGGGCTTTTGCACACACATCAAGTGACATATCTAGTGTGTATAAATACCATCAAAACAAGTCAGATAATACTCCAAGTCCTTCAATTAATCTCATCTTCAGACAGGTGCAACTTCCTTTCCAAATTTGCACAGACTTCCAAGTATGGAACTTGATCATCAACATCCATGGGTTCAGAGTCAAACACCATGTCTTCTACTGAGATGGCCCATAGTTGGCTTCTTCCTTTACTCCAGGTCTTCGAACCTACAAACAACTGGGTTACCAAGTCAAAGTCAGGGTTAGGTTAGGGCTGGTTAGGGGCAGAATGTGAAACCCAGCCTTAACCTAACACTGACTTTGACCCAGTAACTCGGTTGTTTGTAGGTCCGAAGACCTGGAGTAAAGGATGAAGCCAACTATGGGCCATCTCAGTAGAAGACATGGTGTTTGACTCTAAACCCATGGATGTTGATGATGGAGTTCCATACTTAGAAGTCTACGCAGATTTGGAAAGGAAGCTGCACTTGTCTGAAGATGAGATTAGTTGAAGGACTTGGAGTATTATCTTACTTGGTTTGAAGGTATTTCTACACACTAGATATGTCACTTGATGTGTGTGCAAAAGCGCATAAGGTTTAGAGCCCATTTGATCCTTCAATTCCCTATTTGAACCTTACTGTCTGCCTTGGTCGACTAATTGGTCTACTGGACCACTCGTCCAAGCACACGACCAATGGATTGTTAAATTCAAGAAAATGTAATTTTAGGGTTTTTCACTTATATTTAAACCCTACTTCGAGTTTCTTAGCTACGGCTGCCTCCTAAACACTTTTTGAACTTGAGAAGACCTCTCCGAAACTCTCTCTGGTGTTTCGAAGATTCCTCTGCAGATCTGAAGCCTCTCATCTCTAATCTGACAATTCAAGGTTAGTAATCACATCGACATTACGAATTTCTTATCTTCGATCATGTTCTTGATTGAGATTAGGAAGAAGATGTTGCATCCTTGCAACCATCCCTTTGTGATATCCTTCGTTTCTTTGAGATCTATGACCATCGTCATGATCTTAACCCTAGCCTGATTAATTTCTTGAAACCTTGACCTTGTATGATCTTTTTGGAAACCTTTGGTAACCTCCCATGTGAGGGAAACCTCATGGGCAATATTTATGTTAATCTAAACTTGATTATTCTATGATTTCTTGTTATTTTCTTGATAGCAATCACTCCCTTTCATCCTGTGATCATAACCTTTTCATGAGAGCCATAAAGGTTGAAACCCTAGTTTCTTTGGTCAAATCAAGAACCCATCGTTTGACCATGACTTGATGTTTTTATCTTCCTAAATGATTCTAATACATCCTAGGAATTTCCCCTTCGAATTCCAGATCAATCCGACTTCAAACGAAGAAGTTATGACCAAATCAGTTTTTACTTTTTTGTACTGACTCAATTGGACCACTCGACCAAAGGAGTCAGCAGCTTCATTTTTTGCCCGATTTGATTCGTTTGCTCTCTGATCTTTTAGGTATCTTTCCTAATGTTGTATCTATGCTTGTTAGGAGTTTATTTGCTAAGTTTGGAGTTACTCTCTTTGATCTTTGGATTATCTTCGGCGATAAACAAGGTAAGGACAGTTATTTCATAATAACATAGATCGCATACTCTCTGGTTTCTACTTTATGAAACTATGAGTTTGTTTACTGTTCTTGTACTTTATACTTCTAATGTACTACTGTAGTACGTACAGTAGCACTTGTTTATGTATTCTTTTTCATTATTCAAGCTTACATGAAATGTTTATTACTGCTTGATTGGATTATGCTTTTACATTTTCTTTTATATGATGAATTGTTGGTTGTGTATGTCATGACTGATCTAAGAATGTGTTTGATTAGGTATGGTTTGGGATTGGGAAGTGTCCTTTCGACGCTTCTGTCCTTGGACATCGGAGGGAATAGTATGGGATGTCCTCCGAAGATGCCCATCGATGCTTTCCCTAATCATTTGTTGTCATACCTAGGGTTGTCTAGCAGTGTTTGGCTAGGATGTCCCTGTTATATCAGACCCGAATCGGAAGGGTATTGAGACCGAAGGACCCGTGGTAGCAATGTGATTCATGGGCACTCAATACCGGTGAGTTATATCCAAGAGAGGACGGGAATCATATTGTGGGGGCCATTTATTGGAGGGTTGGATATGATTAGATTTGGGCTCATGGGCGCTCGAGACCGGTGAGTTATATCTGTCAGAGGACATGAGAGCTTCCCGTTTACCATATGTGGATAACCAATAGGGTTGATGAGTCCGGGGAGGAATGGAAGTATTTGGATCTGAGTTGATGTAACTGAGTAGATGACTTGCATTGGGCTAGGCTTTACCCTGACATGAGCCAATACTTAGACCAATGGTGATGTGAGAGAGCGGTGACTTAACCCCCAGCCATGGATTGTCCGAGAGGGATGAAGGACCCACTACCAACAAGCGTTGTGTGATTGACCTACCCAAAGAAGTACGGTGTTATGACTTAAAGCATGTCTGCCAATAGAGATCAGCATACATAGAGTTTAGATGCATACATACATTGTTTGTTTCATACTGCATTGCATCTTGTTATGTTCTGATTTATGTATTTATGCTGTTATGAGTTAACTTGCCTTACTGAGTTTCTTTAGAAACTCATTCCTTTTTGTACAATCTTTTGTTAGATTATTCTACAGGTACTGACTACTATGACGGACAGTAAGATGAAGCGCAAACCGATGAAGCGTACTACACGCAAGGTGTTGGCGACAATCAAGATTACATTGATGATCCCTCGAGCGATCAAGTTGCGTACTACGATTAGACGTAATGTTGAGATGGAACATCTATGTTGGATTGACGAAGTCCACTATTTTGAAGATGTCATCTATAGGATAGAAAACTCTTAAGTTTAGTTTGTCTTTCTTATTCTCTTTTGTTTCATTTGTAATTCCTTTTAGACTTACATACTACGTTCCGTTGTATCTGTGGAGTGAGTTTCCGCCTCTCTCTACTCTATTTTGATATATTTGGATATCTGGTATCATTTTCCGCACTCTGATTATATTGATTATTCATTTCCTGATTTGAATCTTTTGTTTATAATATAAAAAACCTTGATTATTTCCTGTTTATGATTATGTAATTGTATATGTGGGAGGATGATTTCCTCGATACTTGATCTTCGGGGCTGTGGATCACACTCCCGGGTATGTCAGTTAGGGTACCGGCTTGGGGCATGTGACATATGGTATGGGACACATGCTCGCTGATATCTCTAGCATTATGATAACTACTGGATGACATACCTAGGTAGAGTTTAGAGTTGCATGGCTAGGTACCCCACATACTACTACCCTTTCAGTAGGGGAATTGAAGCCGGATGACCCGTGAAGATGGTGATGTGACTCTGTTTCATCCTACAGCGGTAACCAATCCGTGCAAAGACTCAGTGGTCCACTTTTGTTCATGCAATGGTAGGGTTGCATATGTTAGCGTTGGGCTAATGGGCATCCAAGGAGCGAACCGGGTCTCGTGATGAGTCATGAGAGCTTTCTGCCCCAACAATATGTGGATGACCATAGGGTTATGGAATGGAGTCCAACAGTGGTAGCCAGTCTGTGAGGTTTCTCATTCCTAGGTTGCGAAGGATACTGTACCGAGTTGGCTGGTGCCATAGGGGATGTATCTAGACTTCATGTAGTGTGTTACTATTATGTAGTGCGGTACGATCGGTTACAAATTTGTTGCTCAGATGCACTAACTGGGCGTACCGAATTCACTAGAGATGCCAACCGAGCCGGAGAACATGGATGTAGAGGCTGATGATGTTGATCATGTAGACTCACCACCACCATCTCAGTTCGAGGTTGGGGCTACATCCGGGACTCAAGATACTTCGGAGGTCGCACCACCTTAGGCTAGGGGTTTGTTCACTCGGATGGACTAGTTCAAGCAGGGGCAGGCAGAGATGAGAGGCCAGATAGCAGAGTGCCTTGACATTCTCCGCCAGATGAGACTAGCACCACCACCACCACCACAGTAGTAGTTAGACTTAGGCTTTTGTCCTTTTTAATTCAGTACAGACGGACTTTAGGATTTAAATATGTTTGTATTAGTTTTTATTCAGCACATGTTTATTCCCTATGTTTTTGTAAAGCATAGAGCACGCTCCAAATTATGTAAAGCTTTTTCTTAATAATGAAGTACAATTTTGCTTGTTGCATTTTCATTATTTACTCTTATGCACTTTCTTTATAATTATAATGTGAGAATGTATTTCACTTGACTTATAGTAAATTATGCAAAAGAAAATTCACTTACTTTCTTAGTTTGTTTCTAACGAAAGATTTTTCTATTATTCAATCTTGTTCTTTTGAGTCACTTCTGGATCTATGACTCAGATGGCTCATCTAACACTTGTATTAACTATTATTGACTTTGTAAAACCATGGCTCTGATACGACCTTTGTCACACCCCACCCGCCGGTCTCGGTTACCCGCCTGACAACCCATGGGAGTGATTCGTCACAGGATCCACAGTTTTTGTCCATCAATAATAATTAATGCAAGTAAAGACAATCACAAGCAAGAATAAGTTCAATAATTAAATAAAAGGATTACAGGAGTCCAAACACTCCAATAAAATAATCAAGGAAAGAAATAGATTGATTTGGAACCTGAGAATTTATCTAGTTGTTTATTGATTTGTACTCCAACTGGACTTGTTGTAATACTAGATAAAGGATTAGTTAAGTGTTTTATTTTGGTTGGTGGAAAGAATTTGGAAGCCAATTTGGTACTTTTGGATATGAAGGATTTTGATATCATTTTGGGTATTGATTGGTTGACTACCCTTAATGCTGTAATTCTTGATTCTTCGAAGAGAATTCAATTTCGGATTAGTGGAAGTTCAAATTTTGAATTCCAAGGCGAGAACGGAAGAATTTGTAAGAAGACATTGTCTGCACTGATGCAAGTCTATGAATTAGTTGAAGGTTTGCCATCTAAAGGAAAGGTTAAGGAAGGAAAGAAAGTAGAAGAAGTTAGCATTGTATGTGACTTTGTTGATGTTTTTCCTGAGGATCTATCAGGTGTGCCACCTGATAGAGAAGTGGAATTTTCAATTGATTTAATCCCTGGTGCTGCCCCGGTATCTAAGGCACCATATAGAATGGCTCCTATCGAGTTGGTTGAGTTGCAAAAGCAATTGAAAGAACTCTTGCATAGAAGTTTCATTTGACCTAGTGTTTCTCCTTGGGGAGCCCCGGTCTTGTTTATTAAGAAGAAAGATGGTAGTATGCTTCTGTGCATTGATTACCGTGAGTTGAACAAGTTGACCATTAAGAATAGATACCCGCTGCCCCAAATTGATGATCTTTTGATCAGTTGAAGGGTGCAGCAATGTTCACGAAGATTGATTTAAGGTCTGGATATCACCAGTTGAAAGTGAAGTCAAGTGATATTTTCAAGACGGCTTTTAGAACAAGGTATGGTCATTTTGAGTTTCGAGTTATGCCTTTCGGTTTGATTAATGCTCCTGCAGTGTTCATGGACCTCGTGAACCAAGTCTTTCATGATGTGCTCAATAAGTTTGTGATAGTCTTCATTGACGATATCTTGATTTATTCGAAGAATGAAGATGAGCATGAAAGGCATCTAGATTTCACTTTGCGAAGACTTCGAGAAAAGAAGCTTTACGCTAAGTTTAGCAAGTGTGATTTCTGGCTCAAGAGTGTAGTATTCCTCGGCCATGTGGTTTCTGCTGAAGGTATTCGTGTTGATCCCGAAAAGGTACAAGCAGTTGCTGATTGGGAAAGACCAAAGACTGTTACAGAAATAAGAAGTTTTCTTGGTCTGGCAGGCTACTACAGAAGGTTTATCAAGAATTTTTCTAGGTTGGCTGCTCCTATGACTAAGCTAACTAGAAAGGAAGAGAAGTTTGTTTGGTCTGACGCATGTGAGAAGAATTTTCAAGAATTGAAGGTTAGATTGACAAGTACCCCGGTTTTGACTATACCTGATGATTCCGGTGGTTTGACAGTCTACAATGATGCGTCGAAGTTTGGTTTAGGTTGCGTGTTGATGCAACATGATAAGGTTGTAGCCTATGCCTCTTGGCAATTGAAGGATTAAGAGCGGAACTACCCCACTCATGATTTAGAGCTTGCCGCTGTTGTCTTTGCTTTGAAGATTTGGAGACATTACCTCTATGGTGAGAAGATTGCTATTTTCACAGATCATAAAAGTTTGAAGTACTTCTTTACCCAAATGGAATTAAATATGAGATAAAGAAGATGGTTGGAATTGGTCTTTGATTATGACTGTGACATTCAGTATCACCCTGGTAAGGCGAATGTGGTTGATGATGCTCTTAGCAGGAAAAGTCAGAAGAAAGTACTGGACTTGAATGCTCTGAGTCAACCTCTGTTGTCCTCGATTTCGGATTTTGGTTTGGAAGTTTTCCCTGAAGGTTCGGAAGTTGTTTTGTCTGCTATGACGGCAAGATCCACCCTTAGAGACATAATTGTTGCTCTACAAGGTTTTGATCTGGATTTTAAAGAGAAGATTGAGAAGATTTCTTTGAATCCTGATTTAGACCCTGATTTTTGTATATCTATGGATGGTGCCTTATTGTTTAGAGGAAAACTTTGTGTGCCAGCTGATGAAGGAATCAAGAAAGAAATTTTGAAGGAAGCACACCAGTCGATCTTTACAATACACCCTAGAAGCACCAAGATGTATAAAGACTTAAGAGAACATTTTGAAGGCCGATGTTGATGATTTTGTTGCCGAGTGTGAGACTTGCCAGCGTGGGAAAGCCGTTCATCAACCTCCATCTGGATTACTTCAGCCTCTTCCTATTCCTAGATGGAAGTGGGAAGATATCTCTATGGACTTCGTGACTAGCTTACCTCGGACAGGTAAAGGTAATGACACTGTATGGGTAATCGTTGATAGGTTGACCAAATCAGCCCATTTCATTCCTATGAAGATCACTCATACTTTGGATAAGCTAGCTCAGCTTTATGTGGATAATGTAGTTCGTTTGCACGGTGTGCCTGTGAGTATTGTGTCTGATCGTGATCCTAGGTTCACCTCAAGGTTTTGGAACAGTTTGCAGAAAACCTTGGGAACCCAATTGAACTTGAGTACAGTTCATCATCCATAGTCTGATGGACAATTTGAGCGGACAATTCAAACTTTGGAAGATATGCTTAGATCTTGTGTAGTGGATATGGGTGGAAATTGGGATGAACACTTAGCTTTGGTTGAGTTTGCCTATAACAACAGTTATCAAGCAACTATAGGCATGGCACCGTTCAAGGCTTTGTATGGTAACACTTGTAGGACACCCTTGTACTGGACTGAGACTGGTGAGAAAAAGTATTAGGCCTAGATAGGATTGAAGCTACTAGTGCAATGGTCGATATGATAAGAGAAAGGATTAAGTCTGCCCAGTCAAGACAGAAATCCTATGCTGATAAGAGAAGGACCGATTTGGAATTTCAAATTGGGGAGAAAGTTTTCTTGAAGGTTTCACCTATGAAGGGTGTGATGAGATTCAATGTTTAAGGAAAGCTTAGCCCTCGGTACATTGGACCTTTTGAGATTTTGGAAAAGGTTGGACCTGTTGCGTATCGATTAGCATTACCTCCATCTATTGTTGCTGTGCATAATGTGTTTCATGTTTCGATGCTTCAGAAATACATAGAGAATCCGGAACACATATTACAGCAAGCACCCGAAGGACTTAGTGTTGATCTTACCTATGATGAAGAGCCAGCAGAAATATTGGATAAGAAGGACAAGCAATTGTGGAATTGCACCATCCCTTTGGTAAAGATTCGTTGGAAGAACCATACCCTTGAAGAAGCTTGTTGGGCGAAGGAAGAAGATATGAAGGAGAAATTTCCTCAACTTTTTGGAAGTACAGGTACGCTTTCAATTTAGAGGACGAAATTTCTTTTAAGGGGGGGAGAATGTGAAACCCAGCCCTAACCTAACCTTGACTTTGACCCGGTAACCCGGTTGTTTATAGGTCCGAAGACCTGGAGTAAAGGAAGAAGCCAACTATGGGCCATCTCAGTAGAAGACATGGTGTTTGACTCTGAACCCATGGATGTTGATGATGGAGTTCCATACTTGGAAGTCTGTGCAGATTTGGAAAGAAAGCTGCACCTGTCTGAAGATGAGATTAGTTGAAGGACTTGGAGTATTATCTGACTTGGTTTGAAGGTATTTCTACACACTAGATAGGTCACTTGATGTATGTGCAAAATCCCATAAGGTTTAGAGCCCATTTGATCCTTTAATTCCTTGTTTGAACCTTACTGTCTGCCTTGGTCGATTGGACCACTCGACCAAGCACTCGACCAAAGGATTGTTAAATCCGAGAAAATGTAATTTTAGGGTTTTTTCACTTATATTTAAACCCTACTTCGAGTTTCTTAGCTACGGCTGCCTCCTAAACACTTCTTGAACGTGAGAAGACCTCTCCGAAACTCTCTCTGGTGATTTTGAAGCTTCCTCTGCAGATCTAAAGCCTCTCATCTCTGATCTGACAATTCAAGGTTAGTAATCACATCGACATTAAGAATTTCTTATCTTCGATCATGTTCTTGATTGAGATAAGGAAGAAGATGCTGCATCCTTGCAACCATCCCTTCGTGATCTCCTTCGTTTCTTTGAGATCTATGATCATCATCATGATCTTAACCCTAGCCTGATTAATTTCTTGAAACCCTGACCTTGTATGATTTTCTGGAAACCTTTGGTAACCTCCCATGTGAGGGAAACCTCATGGGAAATATTTATTGTAATCTAAACTTGATTATTCTATGATTTCTTGTTATTTTCTTGATAGCAATCATTCCCTTTCATCCTGTGATCATAACCTTTTCATGAGAGCCATAAAGGTTGAAACCCTAGTTTCTTGGGTCAAATCAAGAACCCGTCTTTTGACCATGACTTGATGTTTTTATCTTCCTAAATGATTCTAATACATCCTAGGAAGTTCCCCTTCGAATTTCGGATCAATCCGACTTCAAACGAAGAAGTTATGACCAAATTCAGTTTTTACTTTTCCGTAATGACTCGATTAGTCGACTGATTGGTCGATTGGACCACTCGACCAAAGGAGTCAGTAGCTTCATTTTTCGCCTGATTTGATTCGTTTGCTCTATGATCTTTTAGGTATCTTTCCTAATGTTGTATCTATGCTTGTTAGGAGTTTATTTGCTAAGTTTGGAGTTACTCTCTTTGATCTTTGGATTATCTTCGGCGATAATCAAGGTAAGGACAGTTATTTCATAATAACATAGATCGCATACTCTCTGGTTTCTACTCTATGAAACTATGAGTTTGTTTACTATTCTTGTACTTTATACTTCTGATGTACTACTATAAGTACAGTAGCACTTGTTTATGTATTCTTTTTCATTATTCAAGCTTACATGAAATGTTTATTACTGCTTGATTGGATTATGCTTTTACATTCTCTTTTATATGATGAATTGTTGGTTGTGTTTGTCATGACTGATCTGAGAATGTGTTTGATTAAGTATGGTTTGGGATTGGGAAGTGTCCTTTCGACGCTTTTATCCTTGGACATCGGAGGGAATAGTATGGGATGTTCTCCGAAGATGCCCATCGATGCTTTCCCAAATCATTTGTTGTCATACCTAGGGCTGTCTAGCAGTGTTTGGCTAGGATGTCCCTGTTATATCAGACCCGAATCGGAAGGGTATTGAGACCGAACGACCCGTGGTAGCAATGTGATTCACGGGCGCTCAAGACCGGTGAGTTATATCCGTGAGAGGGTGGGAATCATATTGTGGGGGCCATTTATTGGAGGGTTTGATATGATTAGATTTGGGCTCATGGGCGCTCGAGACCGGTGAGTTATATCCGTGAGAGGACATGAGAGCTTCCCGTTTACCATATGTGGATAACCAATAGGGTTGATGAGTCCGGTGAGTAATATCCGTGACTCTAGTGTGAAGGATACCGGAAAGGATCCTGAGAGGGGAGGAATGGAAGTATTTGGATCTGAGTTGATGTAATTGAGTAGATGACTTGCATTGGGCTAGGCTTTACCCTGACATGCGCTAGTACTTAGACCAATGGTGATGTGAGAGAGCGGTGACCTAACCCCCAGTCATGGATTGTCCGAGAGGGATGAAGGACCCACTACCAACCGGCGTTGTGTGATTGAGCTACCCAAAGAAGTACAGTATTATGACTTAAAGCATGTCTGCCAATAGAGATCAGCATACATAGAGTTTAGATGCATACATACATTGTTTGTTTCATACTGCATTGCATCTTGTTATGTTCTGATATATGTATTTATGCTGTAATGAGTTAACTTGCCTTACTGAGTTTCTTTAGAAACTCATTCCTTTTTGTACAATCTTTTGTTAGATTATTCTACAGGTACTTGACTACTATGACGGACAGTACGATGAAGTGCAAGCCGAAGAAGCGTACTACACGCAAGGTGTTGGCGACAATCAAGATTACACTGTTGATCCCTCGAGCGATCAAGTTGCGTACTACGATTAGACGTAATGTTGAGATGGAACATCTATGTTGGATTGACGAAGTCCACTATTTTGAAGATGTCATCTATAGGATAGAAAACTCTTAAGTTTAGTTTGTCTTTCTTATTTTCTTTTGTTTCATTTGTAATTCCTTTTATACTTACATACTACGTTCCGCTGTATCTGTGGAGTGAGTTTCCGCCTATCTCTACTCTATTTTGATATATTTGGATATCTGGTATCATTTTCCGAACTTTGATTATATTGATTATTCATTTCCTGATTTGAATCTTTTGTTTATAATATAAAAAACCTTGATTATTTCCTGTTTATGATTATGTAATTGTATATGTGGGAGAATGATTTCCTCAATAATTGATCTTCGGGGCTTTGGATCACACTCCCGGGTATGCTAGTTAGGGTACCGGCTTGGGGCATGTGACATATGGTATGGGACACATGCTCGCTGATATCTCTAGCATTATGATAACTATTGTATGACATACCTAGGTAGAGTTAAGAGTTGCATGGCTAGGTACCCCACATACTACTACCCTTTCAGTAGGGGAATTGAAGCCGGATGACCCGTGAAGATGGTGATGTGACTCTGTTTCATCCTACAGCGGTAACCAATCCGTGCAAAGACTCAGTGGTCCACTTTTGTTCATGCAATGGTAGGGTTGCATATGTTAGTGTTGTGCTAATGGACATCCAAGGAGTGAACCGGGTCTCGTGACGAGTCATGAGAGCTTTCCGCCCCCAACAATATGTGGATGACCATAGGGTTATGGAATGGAGTCCAACAGTGGTAGCCAGTCCGTGAGGTTTCTCATTCCTAGGTTGCGAAGGATACTGAACCGAGTTGGCTGTTGCCATAGGGGATGTATCTAGACTTCATGTAGTGTGTTACTATTATGTAGTGCGGTACGATCGGTTACAAATTGGTTGCTCAAATGCACTAACTGGGCGGACCGAATTCACCAGAGATGCCAACCGAGCTAGAGGACATGGATGTAGAGGCTGATGATGCTGATCATGCAGACTCACCACCACCATCTCAGTTCGAGGTTGGGGGTACATCCAGGACTCAGGATACTTCAGAGGTCGCACCACCTTAGGCTAGGGGTTTGTTCACTCGGATGGACCAGTTCGAGCAGGGGCAGGCAGAGATGAGAGGCCAGATAGCAGAGTGCCTTGACATTCTCCGCCAGATGAGACTAGCACCACCACCACCACCATAGTAGTAGTTAGACTTAGGCTTTTGTCCTTTTTAATTCAGTACAGACTGACTTTAGGATTTAAATATGTTTATTGTAGTTTTTATTCAGCACATGTTTATTCCCTATGTTTTTGTAAAGCATAGAGCATGCTCCAAATTATGTAAACTTTTTCTTATTAATGAAGTACAGTTTTGCTTGTTGCATTTTCATTATTATCTCTTATGCACTTTCTTGATAATTATAATGTGAGAATGTATTTCACTTGACTTATAGTAAATTATGCAAAAGAAAATTCACTTACTTTCTTAGTTTGTTTCTAACGAAAGATTTTTCTATTATTCAATCTAATTCTTTTGAGTCACTTTGGATCTATGACTCAGATGGCTCATCCAACACTTGTATTAACTATTATTGACTTTGTAAAACCATGGCTTTGATACCACCTTTGTCACACCCCACCCGCTGGTCTCGGTTACCCGCCTGACAACCCATGGGAGAGATCCGTCACAGGATCCATGGTTTTTGTCCATCAATAATAATAAATGTAAGTAAAGACAATCACAAGCAAGAATAAGTTCAATAATTAAATAAAAGGATTATAGGAGTCCAAACACTCCAATAAAATAATCAAGGAAACAAATAAATGATCAAAAAGAATATGAGTTCAACGGAAGCAATAAAAAGAATTAAATGTTTCTCATGTATTTCAAATAAAGGAGTCCTCCAGTTCTTCTCCATAAGATAGGCAAACTGCCTGGCAACTTGTCTCCTCCGCCCATCAATGGGCGCTATAAGCGCATTTAATGCACTTGCAGGTGCTCCCGCACATGCTATCTCCATTTCCCATTGCCGGTGCCACATCTTCTTCATACGAGAAGGCTCCTTCATGGGAAACCAATCCATCTTCCGAAGTATATCCTCCATCTGTACAGGCTAATATAACATAAACAAATAAAGGAATGAGTTTTGACGAACTCAGTAAGAACAACAATAATTCCCATCCATATGTCAAACCATCAGTAATGCATATATGATATGTATGAGTGCAAAGTATGAATACCGCTAAGATCTAACTGTGCAAGTCTCTAACAGTTGACATGCTTTAAGATATACACCAGCCCTCCTCTAGGTAGGTCTAGTCACTTTGATCCTACAAGGATTGGTTACCTCTGTAGGGATCCTGGGTAAAATGGAAAGTCCACACTGGCTCTCAAACCATGGCTGGGGTTAAGTCAACACTCTCTCACCACGATCATTGGCATGAGTACTAGTGCATGTCGGGGTTTCTAATCCAATGCAAGTCATAATGGTAACATACTACATGAACTCCAGATACATCCCCTATGGCACCAACCAACTCGGTTCAGTATCCTTAGCAACCTAGGAATGAGAACCCTCACGGACTGGCTACCGCTATTGGATTCCATTCCATAACCCTATGGTCATCCACATATTGTTGGGGCGGAATGCTCTCATGACTCCTCACGACACCTGGTCCGTTCCTTGGACGTCCATGAGCCCAACCCTAACATATGCAACCCTACCATTGTATGACCAACAGTGGACCAGAGTAACATCAGTATCGTCACGGGTCATCTGGCTTCAATTCCTCTACCGAAAGTGTCACATCCACCCAGCCGGTACCCTTCTTGGCATACCTGAGTGTGTGATCCACAGCCCCAAAGATCAAGTATTGAGGAAAACATCCTCCCACATAAGCAATAACATAATCAAAAACATAAATAATCAATGTACAAAGTATAAATGAGAGATCCAAATAAGGAAGGAATAAGATCTAATATCATCAGAGTATGAAAGGTAATAAAAATGTCAAGTCATAATGTAAAGTGAGGTGGAAAACTCACTCTACCCAATAGCAGAATAATAGCTCAAAAAGGAAGGAAAGAGATTACAACTAACTCCAATAAGAAGTATAATGAGTAACTAAATCGTTTTCAATCTTATAGAGAACATCTCTATAAGTGTAAATCTCAAAAATTGCACAGGAATGCTTCCATTCTATCGACGGATTAAGCATTGTATGCAGCATGACCACCCGAGGAATCTTCAAGGTAATCGTCGTAACCGCAATCACCTTCTTGGAAATATGTCTCCTCTCCCTGCGCTTCTTCGTATGTGTAGTCATAATACTCTGAGCCTGTAGAGAAATCTAACTAGACATAGTACAAAAGGAATGAGTTTCAAAAGAAACCCAGTAAGGCAATTAAATCCATAATAACATAAATGACAGGATTCCAAAGCAAAACATAAATGCAATATGGTATGAGACAAACAATGAATGTATGAATCTAACTCTATGTATGCTAGTCTCTATTGGCAGACATGCTTTAAGTCATAGCACCATACTTCTTTGGGAAGGTGTCATCACACAACACCGTTAGGTAGTGGGTCCGGCATCCCTCGGGACATTTCATGGCTGGGGTTTAGGTCACCTCTCTCTCACATCACCGTTGGTCTAAATATTGGAGCATATCAAGGTAAAGCCTAGCCAAATGCAAGTCTTCTACTTAGTTATATCAACTCAGTTCCAGATACGTCCATTCCTCACCCCTGGCGATCCTTTCCGGTATCCTTCACACTAGAGTCCTCATAGTCCCTGACTACGGACTCATCAACCCTATTGGTTATCCACATATGGTAAATGGGAAGCTTTCATGTCCCCTCACGGGTTGGTTACCGGTCTTGAGCACCCATGACCCCAAGTCTATCCATATGCAACCCTACCAATGAATGGCCCCCCAATGTGATTCCTGTCCTCTCACGGGTTGGTTACAGGTCTTAAGCGCCCATGAATCCCCATTTCTACCACGGGTTGTTCGGTCTCAATACCCCTCCGACTAGGGTCTGATCTAACGGGGACATCCTAGCCAAACACTGCTAGACAGTCCCAGGTATGACAACCAACAGTTTAGGAAGGTGTCAAAGGGCATCTCCGGAAACATCCCATAATATTCCCGTTGATGTCCAAGGACAAAAGTGTCAAGAGGACACCTCTCCTTCCCAAGCCATACTTAATCAGTCACAATCATTAATCAATCATATCACAAGTATAGTAACTCCCCATATGGAAAGTAATCAATAACATGATCCAACTCATATATAATTGGCAAGTAAAGTCATACATAAACTAAATAAGGTAAACAAGTAATGCTATTGTAATTAGAGTAGTTGCATCAGTAGTACATCAATATAAGAATATATTTATGGAAATAAATTAGAAAGATTCAAATATGGAAACTAAATCATGTAACCTATGTAATTAAAGAAATAACTATCCTTACCTTAAATAATTCTCAAAGAATCCTGAGAATCAACGAAGATCTTTCCTAATCTTGGAAAGAGGATCCTAGACAATATATTCCTTATTAAGAAAGATCTACGGAAGGTAGGAATCAAATCAACCAAAAATAAACCAAAACAGAGGCTACTGACTTGATTGGTTGATTGATTGGTCTACTGACTCAGTTGACCTCGACCAATCAGTCGACCAACAGAGTCAGTGACAGACAAAATCAGAGATTTCTGATCCAAAATCCGAATTTTGTGATTCGAATTGCCACCAAACAAGAAGGGAATGCTATGATAGTGTATTGGTCTAAAGAGAAACTCAAAACCCTAACAACATCAAGTCCTAAAGTCACAGATTAGGAAATAAAACTTACCATAAATAGGTCAGTCAGGGTTCTTGGAGAAATCATTGCAAATTCATGGAGGGGAAACTAAGGAATGAAAGATTACTAATCTAATAGAGAAATCATGGAAAGCATGTACAGAACTTCTAGAAAAATAGATCTAAGCTTGAAGAACTTTGAATCAAAATTAGAAAGAAGATGAAGACATGGTTTCCTTCAAAAGCAAGTGATGATCTTGATTAAGATCATCCATCAAGCCTTAAATCCTTAGGAAAACAGAGAAAAGAATGAAGTGATGGTTGCAATAGGTATGCAACATCAACCCCACTGTTCTCAGTTAGAAAATAAAAGAAAAACTAAAGAAAACTAAAGATGGAGAAGAGAGGAGGAGGATCACATA
Organism: Hakea prostrata; assembly: GCF_041222555.1. Taxonomy (NCBI): domain Eukaryota; kingdom Viridiplantae; phylum Streptophyta; class Magnoliopsida; order Proteales; family Proteaceae; genus Hakea; species Hakea prostrata. The sequence goes on along the minus strand of NC_142608.1, from coordinate 27,632,391 downwards.
TCTTGTGATGCAAAAGCAAGCGAAATGATGAAGATCCAACAAGAAAACCACCAAGGTGCAATGGAGATGACTTGGGGAGAGCTCTGGTTTGTTCCAAAAGGTTTGGAGGCACAAAAGACAAATTAGACTCGAGGTTGGGCTTAAATAGAGCAGCCAAAACCTAATTCAGCAAAATAGATCTCATTGGTTGATTGATTGGTCTACTTCCTCAGTCGACCAATCAGGATAGCAAGGCCAAAGTAGGGAATTGAAGGTCCAGATCAAATCCAAACTTAAAGGGCTTTTGCACACACACCAAGTGGCTTACCTAGCATGTAGAAGTAACTTTGAACCAAGACAAATAATACTCCAAATCCATCAACTAATCCCATCTTCATCAGGGTGCAGTTTCCTTTTCAGTCCAGAACAAGTTTCCATAAATGGAACACTGTCATCAACTTCCATGGATTCTAAACCAAACATCAAGTCTTCCACTGAGATGGCCGATAATTGACTTCTTCTTTTGCTTCAATTTGTCGGACCTACAAACAACAAGGTTTCTGGGTCAAGGTCAGGGCTGGATTTCACAGAAAGGGTAGTAATATGTGGGGTATCTAGCCATGCAACTCTAGACTCTACCTAGGTATGTCATCCAGTAGTTATGACAGTGCTGGAGACATCAGTGAGCATGTGTCTCATACCACAACCCTCTGATATTTCAAGCTAAGATATCCTAATGGAATACCCTTTCCATCAGAACCACAAACCATCATCATCATCATACCACATGCACAATCGATAAAGTATATGTAAAGACAATACAAACAAGCATGCTATACAAGGTTACAACAGTATATAAAGTGAAAGAACAATATTGAAAGACACTGGACTAGCATGTTCAAGTCATTTTATTAAGATGAGGTTGTATGTCCTTACTTGTAAATAAGTAGAATTCCTCTGGATTGCAAACCAGAAACAATTATAAAACTTTTGCTTGAAACAAAGGACACCTATAAACACGGTTACGATAATATGTAAGTCGAATGAATCAAATTGGACAAAATCCAAAAGTTACATGCTCACTGGAAACTAGCCGGTTGCTTGGGCCGGTCACTTAGGCTGAGCAACCGCCACTAGTGACCGCCCCTAAAACAATGAGTCTCAGTCCGAAACTCAGGCTTCTGATCATCTGTTTTCAATCCGATTTTTGGATGATCATAGTCCAAATTTCAAATCTAAGACTCCCACAACCAAGGGTAATATGAAACCTAACAATTGACATCAAATTGATTATCTTGAATCCTCCCCTTGATTAGATCAGTCCTTTTCACGAAAGCAAGGTTTCGTTTTCGGACCTGATCTCATCAATATTATTAAAAACATTGGTACTGTAATAGGAAGATCATGAACAACCGAAGAGGAACACTAATCTACTTTATTCATAGCTAAAGGTAGAGTATGAGTGAACAGGGAATCACTTTACCTCAACCAGATCAACTAGAAAAGAAAGTAGCATCTTCCAGAACACTAACAGCACTTCAGATCACCTTCCAGCACGTCTCCACAGCAGCCTAACCACCAAAAACAGGAATCCCGAATATAATATTCGTAAAATAGACGAGGGTTGCTATTTATAGAATTTTGGGGGCAAAATAGGGCAAAACCCCGCAACCAGGACCAGGCGGTCGCTTGGTCTAATCAACCGCCACTAGCAACCGCCCCCTAGTATATTGCTATACAAGGGTGCTTTGCTCAGGGGGTTGAAGTCCAAGTACAACCTAACCCTAATGAACACATGGGGAAGATATTACCTTCATTCTGGACATCTCTAGACATCACTTGCCTTCCAGAAGTCCAACTACAAAGCAAGAAAGCAAGGCAGGCTCTTCAACAAGAGGATCCAGATCCATGGATTCAGTGTATGGATCATGGACTTCTATCCGGACATTCCACAAATTTACCCGGCTAGACCTTCGTGTTCTCGGACCTGCAATACGGATCTCGGGTTAGAAATACGGGGGTTGTTATAGAGATGGCCCATAGTTGACTTCTACTTTCACTTCGGGTCTTAGGTCCTACAAACAACAGGGTTTCCGGGTTAGGGTTAGGGCTGGATTTCAAATCATCCTCATATAATAAACAGAAAGCTCTCATGTCCACTCATAGGTTGTCTACCGGTCTTGAGTGCCCATGAGCCCAGGCTTACTATGTGCGACCCTACCAATGAATGGTCCCCACAATGTGTTTATGTCCTCTCACAGATCGAATACTGGTCTTGAGCACCCATAATACCTATTGCTGCCACGGGTCACTCGGCCTCAATACCCACGTTGATAGGGTGAGATATGATGGGGTTTCCTAGCCAAACACATGTAGACAAATCAAGGTAAAAGCGCCAAGGGGGTACCATCGAAAAGTGTCCCATACCACCTCCACTAATGTCCCAAGATAGAAATACCAAAAGGGCATTCCCCATTCCACAACCACCACTTAAGCAATCACATTACAATATAATTCCATATATAACATCATATCATAATCTATTCATATTCCAACATTCACATTCATAACAAATATGCAAATCACATAACGAATATCATACTGAAATTATAGAGGCATATCCATCATGCACAAGTCCTAAAAACAATAAATAAGATCATGCTCTCAAAATAGAAAGTAAGTCATGCTATTTGTATGTAAACATTCTTACCTTATGTTCGATTTGAAATCTCTGAAGAATATATCGATGGGTAGGTTCAAAGTTTCCAAAGAAACCCTAATCATACAAGTATTAAGTATTAGGAACAAACCCTAAAGGATCGAAAAATGAAACAGGGTCAAAACAGGGCAACTTGCTGTCACAATACCCTTTGGTCACTTGGCCTGGTCGCTTAGGTCAACCAAGGCAATTGACCAAGCCTTCTCTGTACAGACAGTAAAACCTAAATTTGATCAAAAACTCATTATTGTTATGGTTTAGGCGTCTAACATGATCAATGGAATAAAAACCTAACGAGTCTCATAATAGGCTTCATCCGAAGTTAGTCCGCAGATTTCACAGATAGACTAGAGTGGATGGGGATTCACCTTAGGACTAAGAAAACAATAGATCAAGGTCTGAAGATAACTAAGAAATAGATCTTGGAAATCAAACAATCAAAGAGAAAACAATCATGGAGATTCATACTAGGCTTTTACCAAAATCACACCATGATGTTCATGGAAGGAATAGAGTAAATAGGGATTCACTCTAAGACTTAGAGAATGAAGGATAGGTCATTACAATAGCATAGACCTTCCTTACAATCACAATAATGGGTAGAATCAATAGAGAGAATAGATCTAGAAGGAATGAGAGTGTTTGCTAACCTTGAAGAAGAAGAGTCTTCAAGCGAAAAATCTCATGGATGCTTGGGGATCTTCCTTGACCTTGGAGTGAGTGCACTAGGGTTCTTCTAATGTTTTCCAATAGGTTAATGACAATGTGACTTGAATTAGATTGAAGTTTGAATATATAGGGCTTCGGAAACCTAATTTCCAAAAAGTACCAAATTTGCCCCGGGACTGGTTTGTCGCTTAGGGGGGACCAAGGCAGGCTGCCAACCTGTACGTTTTGGCCAGAAACTAAATTTTGGTCTTCGAAAGCCACAAACTCCTCTTGGGTCCTTTTCCAAGTTTTAAAAGGGTCTTACTTGGTTCTATGGGACCTTCCACTTGTGTGAACATTGCACTCATGGTCCATTGGTTCCAAGTTAGACTCAATGGGTTCAAATGGGATGGCCCACAACTGTCTTCTTCCTTCACATTGGGTCTTCAGACCTACAATATAGATTTTCGGGTTAGGGTTGTAAGGGATTTCACACATAATACTAGCAAAAGTTCAAAGAGCTCTTTTTCTTTGCCCTTGAAGCTATAAGGATTGACCTAGAGAAGGTGAAGAAGTTCATTAAGGGACTGAGACCATCGATCAAGACCTACCTTGCTATTCAGCCGATGGAAAGCTATGCTTAAGTAGTTCAAAATGCCAACAAAGTTGAAGAAAGTGATAGAGAGAACTACTAGCTGTAGAGATCAGTGGCAAGCTGAAATAATCTAGCCCATAAAAGAAAATTTTCTAGGCCTACTCCATACCTTGCACCTACATATCAGCCTAGAGGTGCTAGCACTAGATTAGCTCTGGATCGAGTTATGGGTCAAACATTGGACTGGAACGTCCAGCTGTGGGAAGTCATGCTATTGGACCTATATATGCTAACCCTCATCTAGCAGTGAGTAATCAGAGACCTACCTTCAATAGGGAAAGTCTATAACATTACTGGCATTGAGCTTGAGTCCGACCTTGATGTGGTCACAGGTATTATTCCAATATCATCTATCTCCGCCTTTGTACTATTTGACACTGGTGCATCTCATTCATTCATTGCATCTTCATTTGTGAGTTGCATCCCTGTTATTCTTGAGAAATTGGAAAGGGGAATTGTTATTAGTACTCCTATCAGGTATGTTGTGAGATTAGATGAGATAATAGAAATTGCCAGTTGAAATTTGGAATCCCGACTAGTGAAGTTGGATATGAAGACTTTGATGTGATACTCAGAATGGATTGGCTAATGAAACATCGAGCCTTTATGTTCTGAAAGGAAAGTTCTATTTTGTCCCAAAGATGCCCCTCCATTCGAATATCAAGGTAACAAGGAAAGCTAAGCAAGAAGATAGTTACTGTGACTGTGAGAGTCAGAGAATTGACTAAATATGTTGGACTACTTGCCTCTTCTACGGATACACTGGAAGGTGGGAAATAGTTGTCAATATCGAAGTATTCAGAGATTTTGCTGATGTTTTTTTTTTGAAAAATTGTCAGGTTTGCCCCCCCAAAAGGGAATTAGAGTTTAGCATTGATCTAATTCCAGGAGCAGCTCTAGTTTCAAAAGGTCCATATTGAATGGCTCCAACTGAGTTGAAGGAACTCCAAGTTCAGATGAATGAGTTTTAGACAAGGGGTTTATCCAACCCAGTGTTTTGCTGTGGGGTACTCTTGTGTTGTTTGTGAAGAAAAAGGTTGGTAGCATGGGGCTGTGCATAGATTATCATGAATTGAACAAGTTGACGATCAAGAACAAATATTCTCTCCCCAGGATTGATGACTTGTTCGATTAGTTGAAAGGTGCAGATGTGTTCTCGAAGATTGATTTGAGATCTGGATACCATCAACTGAGAGTGAAGTCCAATGATATATACAAGACAATCTTTAAGACCAGATATGGGCATTTTGAATTCTGAGTCATGCCATTTGGTCTTACTAATGCACCCGCAGCATTCATGGATATGATGAATCGAATATTTTAGGATGTTTTGGACAAATTTGTCTAATATTCAACGATGGCATTCTGATATATTCAGAGAATGAGGAAGATCATGCGAAGCACTTAAGTTTTGCCCTACAACAGCTAAGAGACAAGAAGTTGTTTGGAAAACTCAACAAGTGCAAGTTTTGGTTATCCAAGGTTGTTTTCCTAGGTCATATTGTGTTAGCTGAGGGAATTAAAGTTGATCTTGCAAAGGTGAAGGCTGTAGTAGATTGTGATAGACCTAAGATGGTCACAGAAATTAGAAGTTTTCTAGGTATGGTTGGGCACTATAGGCACTTCATTGAGACTTTCTCTAGACTAATGGCTCCTATGACGAAGCTTACTAGAAAGGGAGTTAAGTTTGAATGGAATGAAACCTATGAAAATAGTTTTCAAGAACTTAAGAAGAGGTTGACTAATGCTCCAGTGTTGACTATACCAGATGACTTTGGGGGTTTGATGGTGTATACATATGCCACTAAAGTTGGTTTGGATGCATTCTAATGCAACATAGTGAGGTAGTTGCTTACACATCTAGTTAGTTGAAGAATTACAAGGATAACTACCCTACACATGACTTAGAACTGGCAGCAGTGGTTTTTTCTCTGAAGATCTGGCGTCACTATTTGTATGGTGAAAAGATAGTGATATACATCAACCATGAGAGTCTCAAGTATTTCTTCACTCAGAAAGAACTAAATATGAGATAGGGTATATAGCTGGAACTGGTGAAGGATTATGACTGTGATATTCAATATCATCCAAGGAAAGTCAATGTAGTTGTAGACGCTTTGAGCAAAAAGAGTAATCGACAAAATGTGGATCTGGCTTCTCTGAGTAAGCCATTATTATTCTCCATCATCTAATTTGGGCTTGATATTGTATCAGAAGATTCTAAAGCTACCTTAGCAGCTATGTCAATGATAAGCATGCATTTACCATTATTTATTTGATTTAATTCCCCATACTTATTTAATTAAAGAGAGCTAATTGAGTATTTTTGTGTATTTTTCACGAATAAGGTGATTTTGGTTATTAGAGATAATACGGAGTAAAGTTGGCAAATATATTAGATATTGGTGGATTTTAAATCATGGCATTCAATCTTGCTGCCCAAAAAATCATGAATAGTGAGATCTTAGTCAAATTGGAAATAGGTGGAGGTCTAAGGAACAAAATTGGTAATAAATCTGAAAATCGGGTAAACAAACCTATTTTGGGCATATCTCTCTCGTATGAGCTTGGATTTCGATGATTCAAGATACTATGGAATGATATTGAAAATATCAACAACTTTCTAGTTTTGAGTTTTCCAAAATCCGAAAGAATAAAGGTCAAATCGACTGGTAAAGAGAAGGGATTCATTGTGTGCAGGAGACATAATAGAGAAGCCAACCACAGAGAAGAAAGGAAGACGGCGAATGCGGCTCTCATCTCTCTCATTGCTGAAGAAGAAGACCACATCTCTCTCTCTCTCTCTCCCCCTATGTTTCATCTTTATTTTTCGTATGAACTTTGTGATAATGAGTAGCTAGTTCCTTTTCTTTGGGATGTAGATGAACCATGCTTATTTCATTAATTTGATTGTTCTATCTCTTCTAGTTGATTGTGTTTGAGTTTGGGCAAAGATGTTCTATAGCTCAGCAAACTAAGCGTGCCAAGCTTCCGCGAAGGACGATAGTCTTGCGAAGATAGGACATATCTAGGAAGACCATCCCTAATTTACTTTGAAGTGTAGAGTTATATTGGTTAGGGAAAAGCATTGGGGATTCGAAATCCCAAAGATCTTCACATATTCATAGTTAACGTTTTTGCATTAATTAGTAGATTTAGTTTAAATTTTGTTTTGTTGAATTCAATCTTAGTGACTTAGCCTTTTAAGTCCCCATAGTTCGACCCCGTACTTTCTGTTTGCTAGATTAGTATATGATTTTATTTTTGATTGGTTAGCGACACGATCGGATTTTGGCGTCGTTGTCGGGGAACCAAAGCACGGTTGCTAGGATTGATTTATATCAATTAGGCATAAATTTTAGAGTAATTTTAGAGTTTTTAATTTCTAATTTTTTTCTTTGATTATTTAACTAATCTCTTTTTCTTTTGTTTTGTAGGTGCATTAGATTGGGTTTTTTAGGTTAATTTTTAAAAAATCCCCATCCCTCAGATCCCACATGTGTAACTTTTGTTCGAAAGATCACGTGGATTGCGCTTCAGGTACGTCCTAAACTCTCTCTTTTGCTGTAGTTATTTTCTTCTAATTTTATTTATTTAGCTTGTTTTCTGTGTGTATGCATGGTCGTTGATCCCTAAACCATGAGTTGACTCCACTTGACTTAGAGTTAAAAGAGACTTTGGCCAACCTTAGAAGGCAAAGAACCATGGCAAACTATGAGCCTCCAATGAGGCCCTTGAGTGAGCATTTCATTCCTACAATATATACTCTTGTTTCTTGTATTAAGTTGCCTGACATAGAGGCGGCTCAATATGAGATCAAATCTAGTGTGATTCAAATGCTACCATATTTTTTTGGACTTGCCAATGAAGAGCCATATAAGCACTTAGATGAGTTTTTAGAGGTGTCCTCCACAGTTAAAATTCAAAACCTCTTAGTTGATGCTTTAAGGTTACTTCTTTTCCCATTATCCCTTAAAGATAAAGCTAAGCATTGGCTTCATTTTTTGGACAATGTTAAAATTTCCACTTGGGCAGAAATGCAACAAGAGTTCCTTAAGAATTTCCTCCCCATTGGCCATACTAATAGCATTAGGAGTGCGATAACGAGTTTCTCCCAACAAGAAGGAGAACAATTTCATGAGGCCTGGGAAAGACTAAAAGAATTACTTAGAAAGTTCCCCCACCATGCTATTCCTAAATGGCAATTGGCTCAATGGTTTTATGATGGCCTTTGAGACCGACATAGGCAAATGGTTGATTCTTCTTGTGGTGGGACTTTCATGCACAAGAATGTGAATGAGGCATGAGAACTTTTTGAGACCCTTAGTGAAAACTCACAACACCATGCTTCAGCAGCTAGGACTGAGATTCCATCCATTGGGCAACCAAAGAGGAGCGGTCTCTATGAGATCAATCCTACCATTGAGATGAGCACTAAGGTTGACTTGCTATCAAAGAAATTGGATCATCTCTTGTCATTAGGACAACAAACCCCATCTCCACTTCCTACAAGTTTCTCTCCACCTAATCAAATTGAAGCATCTGCTTTATGTTCTAGCCTATCCCATCATGTCAATGATTGCTATTTGGCTACACAATACCCTGAGTTTGTTAAGGAGCATGCACATTTGGCCCAAGGAGTCTCTAAATTGGGCAATAATCCGTATTCCAATACCTACAACCCAAGATGGTGAAACCACCCCAATTTTTTATGGCGAAACTCAATGCCCAATCCCTCCAATCAAATACCTTATAGGCCACCTCTATTTAATATGCAACAAAATGCCTACAGGAATGAGCAACCATCATCTCCACAACCCTCACATAATTCATCATTTGAGGATAATGTACTAAAAGCACTTAGTGGATTAGAGCAAAACACTCAATTGTTGCATTTCCATTCTCAGTCCATTAACAAATTGGAAACCCAACTTGGTCAACTAGCTGATGACATCATTAGGAGGGAGGTTGGTTAGTTACCTAGTCAACCAATAGGTAACCCTAATCATCAAATTGGGTCTAGGAAAGAACAACTCCAAGCAATCTCTATTGTGACACATAGTGGGAAGGAATATTATGCACCTTTGCCTACTCCCAAGCCATTGCCCATTGATTTTGAGAGTCGAGAGGAGGTTGATTTGACCCATGAGACTGGCAATGATGCACACATGCCTAGTAAAGAAACACCACCTGTGAATATTCCCCATCAATTTAGGAGTAGGACCATCATTCCGATTGTAGAGGGTCCTACTCCTAAATCTTACACTCCCAAAGCCCCCTTCCCTGAAGCTCTTGAGTCCTCAATTCCAGATTCTTGAAGGAATGCTAAGATGTAGGAGATGATTGATTTATTCCAACAAGTTCATTTCAATCTCCCACTATTTGATGCTATCAAGCAAGTCCCAGCTTATGCTAAGTTTCTAAAAGATTTGTGCACCCAAAAGCGTATGTTGAAGACTCAAACACCTAAAACTGTGCACCTAACTGAACCAGTCAGCTCGGAAATTTCCAACCAAATGCCCCCTAAACTTAAAGATCCAAGTACACCTTTAATTTCATGTGTCATTGGAGATTTATCCATAAGTAAAGCATTGCTTGATTTGGGAGCCAGTGTGAATATTTTACCCGGTTCAGTTTATGATAGGTTTGGTCTAGGAGATTTGAAATCCACTGATGTGATTCTACAATTGGCAGACCGTTCAATCAAAAGGCCCCATGGGCTACTTGAAAACGTTTTGGAAAAGGTTGAGGATCAATATTTTCCTATTGATTTTTTTATCCTAGATATGGACAATACAACTACCAATAAGTTACCACCAGTCATTCTTGGACGGCCCTTTTTAGCCACTGCAAATGCTTGCATCAATTGTAGATCGGGTGTCATGGACATATCATTTGGCAATAAGAAACTTAGAGTCAACATCTTCAATGCATCCTTAAGCTCAAATACAGATGAAGAGTGCTTTGCGATTAACCTTATTGATGAGTTAGTGGTTGATTAGATTCCAAACATGCTTATTGATGATCCCCTACATTACTTGCCATTTGGGGAATCTAACCTAAATATTGAGGAAGTCAACACATTGTTGGACTCTTCCACTTCTTTTGAACAGTCACCATTCACATTTAGATTTGAGCCTCCACCTCCATTGGCTGCATCTCACTGAGTCTGGATGAAGACTCTAAACTTAGCATTTTATGGGAGGCAACCCATTTGTTTAGATGTTATTTCTTGTTCTTTTTCTACTCTTTTCTTTGTTTGTTGTTAGGTTTTACTGTTGCGTGCTCTATCATGATTTCAAACATCGGGTACACTCTTTCCTCTATTTGCTTCTATCGTGTTTTTTTTTTTTTTATATATCTTGCATGCACTGAGGTCATTGCATAATTTAAGTGTGTGTGTGGGGGGGTGTCAACTCGAGTAAGACTTGTTGATAGTTGGTAGAGCATTGTCACAAAAATAAAAAGTGCCCAATTTTTTCTGGTTTTCGTAAGATAAATGTTTTAATTCCTTGCTTAGATACAAAATGAGAGTTTAAGTGTTTTAGAAATCCCATCTGATGTAATGAACACCCTCTTGAGAGAATAGTAATGGGTTTTACATTTTGAGACTGAGGTTGAATCGGAAAATAGGAACTCCAAGTAGTCCAAAAGGTTTGACCATCTAGTTATCTTGTATTGCCTTGTGTTTATGGTAACAAGTAGAGACAGATTTTAGACTTTTTAAATGTGAAGTGAATTGAAGTAAAATGTGAAAAAAAATAAAAAGAAAGAAAGAAAGAAAGAAAAAATATGTTGAACTTTAAAGGTTAGACCTCCTTCTTAGTAACTGGGTCTCGATGTCACCAACATCGTGCCTCACGTCAAACAGTTGGGGTGTCTTTTGACCAATCTTGGCTTGTAGCCTAGTTGGCTTGAGTCAGTAAGTTCAAGGGGTATTCTACACCTAGTTCCTTAAGGCCATCTGACTTGAGAGCGACTGACCCAACACTCGTTATATAGGCCATCTAGAAAGTTTAAGAGGCAAGACATTGCACGGACTAGAACTGTGAGCATTAAAGAAAGAAGTGAATTAATGTGCTTATAAAGGTGAAATGTCTAAAAAGGTCAATATTGCTTAGATCTTGAGTTCTTGGTATTATTTGGTACCTAGTTTAGTCTTATCTGAGGGTGAACTGGTAGACTAAAGATAAGAGGAGACTTCTCGATTGAATTGTTTGCCTAGAGCTAGACTCAAGAGAGGGTGTAAAGAACTTAAGTGTGGGGGTGCCCATATTCTCTTCAATCTTTAATGGAGTGTCTTTGTCTTGGAATTTATCTTTTTACTCTTACTATTTCCAGAATAATTAGAAGAGCACTTAAGAATTTTGTGTGTATATTCTCTGCAAACACTCGCGAGACACAACTCGTCCACTAGGGTAACCTAGGGGTTTAAAGGCTTGTTGCACATGCTAAGTGCAACCGTGATTCCTACGAAAGTGAGTTAAGTTTTTCTTTATTTATTTCCCGTATTGCATTTATTGTTTCATTTTGCTCGAGGACTAGCAAACACTCAAGTGTGGGGGTATTTGATAAGCATGCATTTACCATTATTTATTTGATTTAATTCCCCATACTTATTTAATTAAAGAGAGCTAATTGAGTATTTTTTGTATTTTTCATGAATAAGGTGATTTTGGTTATTAGAGATAATATGGAGTAAAGTTGGCAAATAATTTAGATATTTGTGGATTTTAAATCATGGCTTTCAATCTTTCTGCCCAAGAAATCATGAAAAGTGAGATCATAGCCAAATTGGAAACAGGTGGAGGTCTAAGGAACAAAATTGGTAATAAATCTGAAAATCGGGTAAACAAACCTATCTTCAGTATTTTGTGCATATCTCTCTCGTGTGAGCTTGGATTGTGGTGATTCAAGATGATATGGAACATATTGAAAATATCTACAACTTTCCAGTTTTGAGTTTTTCCAAAATCCGAACGCATAAAGGTCAAATATACGGGTAAAGAGAGAGAATTCATTGTGTACGGAAAACAAAAAATAGAAGCTAGCTACAGAGAAAACGGCAAACGCGGCTCTCATCTCTCTCATTGCTGAAGAAGAATACCACATCTCTCTCTCTCCCTATGTTTCATCTTTATTTTTCTTATGAACTTTGTGATAATGAGTAGCTAGTTCCTTTTCTTTGGGATGTAGATGAAACATGCTTATTTCATTAATGTGATTGTTCTATATCTTCTAGTTGATTGTGTTTGAGTTTGGCCAAAGATGTTCTATAGCTCAGCAAACTAAGCGTGCCAAGCTTCTGCAAAGTACAATAGTCTTGCGAAGATAGGGCATATCTAGGAAGACCATCCCTAATTTACTTTGAAGTGTAGAGTTATATCGGTTAGGGAAAAGCATTGGGGATTCGAAATCCCAAAGATCTTCACATATTCATAGTTAACGTTTTTGCATTAATTAGTAGATTTAGTTTAAATTTAGTTTTGTTGAATTCAATCTTAGTGACCTAGTCTTTTAGTTCCCCATAGTTCGACCCCGTACTTTCTGTTTGTTAGATTAGTATAGGATTTTATTTTTGATTGGTTAGCGACACGATCAGTCAATCCAACCGAGTCTGAGGGACATAATCATCGCTTTGTAGTCGACTGCCCAAACCTAAAGAAAAAGATTGATTTGATTTCTTCGAATTCTAGAGAAGTGACAGATTTCTCTTTGGCCTCCAATGGTGCTCTAGTTCTTAGAGGGACAATTTGTGTTCCAATGGTAGAAGACCTTAGGGCAGAAATCTTGATTGATGCTCATTAATCTATCTTCTCCATTCATCCAAGTAGTACGAAAATGATATTTCTGGTGGCCTGGAATGAAGAATGATGTCAAAGATTTTGTTGCCAAGTGTGGAACATGCCAATGGGTGAAAGCTGTTAGGCAACCATCGTCTAATCTTTTGCAACCTCTTCCCGTACCTAGTTGGAAATGGGAAGATATCACTAGGGATTTTGTTACAGGTCTACCCGAACAAGGGAATGACACAGTGTGGGTGGTAGTGGACTGGTTGACTAAATCGGCTCACTTTATACTGATGAAGATCACCTATACCATGGACAAATTGGTGAGGCTGTATGTAGACAATGTGGTGAGACAGCAGGGTGAGCCAGTTAGCATTGTCTCCGACAAGGATCCAAGGTTCACCTCTCAATTTTGAAACAATTTACAGAAAACTCTGGGAACACAGTTGAATTTGAGCATGGTGTATCATATGAAACCCCCTGAATTTCTAACCCATTAATACATGGTTTCAAGACTGCGAACTTGAAACTCGAGTAGGAGACAATTATGGGTCATTCGAGTCGAGCCCGAAGGTTCAGAAATGGACCCCATGGTAGTGGATGACCCTAGTGATGACTTGACCACTCTTCTAGAGTTTAAGAGGAGAGAGAAGGTCAATCACAAAGGCTTTAAAAAGAGATTTTGGCACATCCAAAAATCGAAGGATAATCCAAATGAAAAGGTAAATATACCCAACAGGTACTTAAATGACATTCCTTTAAAGCCAAAAAACACCGGAATCGGACCTTGTTTAAGGAGTCAACAAAAAATGGACGATCAGACAAGTTGACGGGTCTAGGTCTATTGCTCATGCCCAGTTCGGGGCAATTTCAGGAAAATTGGTTTAAAAACTCTATTTTATGCCTCCACTCATCGTAGAACGTATTTTCTAATGTTAGAGTGGGGGTGAGGCTTGGAGAGAAGAGGAAACCAAGGGGGATTCTGCATTCCTTCCACGTGGCATCGCTTCGATACTTGAATCTTCACGGTAACGCTTAGAAAGGTGAGAGTTCTTCAACCTCTCTTCTCTAAACCTAGTTTAATGGTATTTTTCATCGTTGAATGATAGGTTTTGGTAGTTGGAGTTAATAGGTTGCAATGAATGCTTTCTTTACTCCCCTTTATGTCTTCCATTGTTTCGAGAGACGATTATGCGATTCATTGCGATCAAATTCATTTTGAACCTCTCAAAGACGCCCGCAAGCATTCGTGAGAGCCGAATTTGGGGCTTTTGAGGCCTAGTCGGGATGAATTGTTGGTACTTCTAGGACCCACTACTATTAATTATAAGACCCCAAATTCTCACTTTGATCCCATTTCGAATCGGAGGAGAAATATGGATTTTTGCTCAAAACTAGGTTGATGGTGGGTTAACTGGCCATTCAACTGGTCATATCCGGGAAGTGTGTTTTGGACCTCTTTTGAACCCAATTGGTTCCCAATTAATACTTACTCTTTCTTTTATGCAACTAGGGTTATTTTGGGTGTAATTACGTACTCTTGGGTGCACTTTGTGAGACTTTGGAGAGTGTAACTAACTTGAAAGGTGAGGAATATACTTAACCATGTCCTGTATGTTTGATAATGTTATTTCAATTTCATTATTGATATCTTCCTTTATTTTTTATATTTATAATCATGTGATTGTGTGTGACTTAGCGCGAATGAAAGGTAAGAATGTGTGGTTGATGTTATTTCTTTTCAAACCTTGTGAATGATTATATGAGAATGTATGGGACTGGTTTTGAGACTTGTTCTCTTATTTTCTACTTACCAACTAGGGTTGTGGGTTCGCCCATTACCCTAGTGACCTTATATGAATGTGCATCTAGACCTAGGAACATGAATTCTAGGTGTCTAGAAGTGTTTGGCTAGATGACCCTATGAGTACTACTACTCTTCCAGTAAGGGTATTGAAGTCGGTTAACTCGTGATGTCAATGGCTAGGTCTTGTGAGTACCAAACAGGCCCACTGTCATCATGGAATGGTAGAGTTGCTGTCACATCCACCCAATCGGTACCCTAGCTTACCTGGGTATGTGATCCACAATCCAAGGATCAAGCATCAAGGGACCATGCATCCCACATATGCGATAACACAATCATGAACAATGATAATTAAGGTAAAAGCAATAAAGAACAGATATCATGAATAAGATATGAACAGAAAATCAGAGTGCGGAAATAAATGATACCAAGTGTATAAGTATGGTTATAAGAAAGAGAAAATGAGTGGAAGTCACTCTCTTAGTGGCAGCAGAAAAGTAGTAAAATCAAGTTAAGTTACAATCCAATATTTAAAGAGTAACTCAGTGAAAGTTAATTACATAATCCAGTGTCTAACAAAAATCTAGGGGAATGGGGCACTAAGCAAGGGTTTCTTCTATCTTAATAATTATATCTTCATAAGTGTGGACGAAGAAAGCCCAGCACGGCCGCTCCCTCACCACAATGGGGCTAACCCTGGTACACAGTGTAATCCTCCTCGGCACCATAATCCTGATCTTCACCGTAGCTACCACCCGGAGGGTAGTATGTGGAATCATAGTCCGTCTCGTAGGGTGCACCATCGGAGTCTTCAACACCTGCGGGATAATGTAACAAACATTTGCACAAAAGAATGAGTTCAAAAGAACTCAGCAAGGTAGTTATTCCATAATTCATAACCATATAAGTACAAATCATAACATGATGCAATATGATATGAAACACATTTGCAAGTATGATTCTAACTCTATGAATGTCAGTCTCTATGGTAGACATGCTTTAAGTCATAGCACCATACTTCTTTAGGTAAGTCTCAGTCACTCAATACCAAGAGGAATTGGGTCCTACATCCCTCTCGAACAAATCCATGGTTGGGGTTTCAGTCACCGTCTCTCACATCACCATTTGGTCTAAGTATTGGCGCATGTCAAGGTAATGTCTAGCCCAATGCAAGTCATCTACTTAGTCATATCAAGTCAGATCCGGATACTTCCGTTCCTCCCATCTCGGGATCCTTACCTGTATCCTTCACACAAGAGTCACGGATATTACCCACCGGACTCATCAACCCTATTGGTCATCCACATATAGTAGACGGGAAGCTCTCACGTCCTCTCATGGATATGACTCACCGATCTTCGAGTGCCAGTGAGCTCAAGTGTAGCTATTTGCAACCCTACCAATAAATGGCCCCTTTCGGGTATCCGTAGCATGGTTTATGTCCTCTCTCGGGTTGGTTACCGGTCTTGAGCGCCCATCAAACCATACACTACCACGGGTCGTTCGTCTCAATGCCTTTCCGATTCGGGTC
Source organism: Hakea prostrata (assembly GCF_041222555.1). Classification (NCBI taxonomy): domain Eukaryota; kingdom Viridiplantae; phylum Streptophyta; class Magnoliopsida; order Proteales; family Proteaceae; genus Hakea; species Hakea prostrata. The sequence goes on along the minus strand of NC_142608.1, from coordinate 27,616,263 downwards.
TGACACGACAAGGACAATCCTAGCCACACAACTAGACAATCCTATGTATGTCATCCAATAACCCGGGAAAGTGTCGATAGGCACCTTCGGAGAACATCCCATACTATTCCTTCCGATGCCCAAGGACAGAAGCGTCAATAGGACACTCCCCAATCCCAAGTTATACCTAAGCAATCACATACTCAAGTCCATCATACCGCATACATTTGATACATCATCATGATAGAAGTTAAATCATAACATCGAAATGATCCATCATATATACAAGTAGCAAGAATAATAATTCATTATAACAAGAATATATGAAATCACAATACTACTGTTCTAAAACATGTATAGCACTCCTATGATATTCAAAAGCAATTAAAAGGCTATTTTCATTAAGTTATGAGCATCAAGACATAAGTACATAGCCTATGTATTTATGGCGATAACCATCCTTACCTTAAGTTGAGTTGATGGCGATTCAAGAGTCACAAAGGAGTGATCCAATAATAGTGTTAAGACCCTAAACAAACATAAATAAGAGATTAGAGAAGAAATCGGGAAGATCGGAGGTCGAACGGGTCAAAATTGGGTGAAGTTGCAGTCAGCAACATGTTTGGTTGATGCTCTTGGTGGATGGCATCGACCAAGGATGATCGACCATGATCGACCAAAACAGTCTTGGGGCTGCATATTGGATTTTGGGGATTTTGGTCTGAAATTGGTCTTCCGGGGCTCAGATCGATCCGGAACTTGGAGGGATGCTTAAGAACAGTATAAGAACACTACTAATCAATGAATTAACACAATCTAATGGTCTAAATAGAAAGCCCCAAATTGGACTACTAAGTTCAATAGACAAGAATCATAGCATGCATTGAAATCAAATACATTTGCGTTGGAAAGACATGAATTAGCTAGGGGAACTTATAGGAATTGAATTAGGATGATATGCTAGCCTTAAATGTAGACATAGCACACTATATACCTCAGTTTATGATAAGAATGCATGAAGTTAAGAAGAAAATCAAGGAATGCATATGCAGGGCTTGAAATGAGAGCATAGCATCAATGGACAAGGGAGATGATCATATGTTAAGCAAGAGTGAACACTTGGAGTGATGGTTGCAAGGTTGCAGCATCAACTCCAAGGTTTCAACAGCAAGAAAATGAGTAGAAAAGAGTAGAAAAGAATAGAATAGAGAGTGGAGTGATGAATCATACCTTGTAGTTGTTGATGGAGACAAGGAACAATGATTGGCAATGATTTGGGTGGAATCTTCCTCACCAATGCCAAGGAGGTGCTTTGGGAAGCTCTCCCCACTTTCTCAGGAGTGGTAATGATTAGAATAGGGCTCAAAACACAAGGCTAGTATAAATAGAATAGGGAATATTCCAAAGAATCATTAACTTCGAGTCTGGGAAACTTTGGTCGATGGCATCGACCAAGACAGGTTTCATCAGAAAATCCAGAATTAGTTTAGCAACTTCGGACAGGGATTTGGAGGGCTATACAAGGTCAAATTGGGTGGGGTTTTCTTCTACAAGTCAATCAAGAAGTCTAGTTTCGGGGAATACCTTCAGATTGTTCACGGGAGTCCATTAGGTACTTCAACTAATTCACTGTTCTTCGATGCACAAATTCTCACTAAACACCGACAATGTACTCATGTAAGGGGTATCATCGTCAATGTCCATGGGCTCGGACTCCAACTCAAAATTATCAATCAAAAGGGTCCACAAGTCACTTCTACCACCGCTTCGGGTCTTCAAACCTATAAACAACAATGGATCCTGGTCAGGGTTAGGGTTAGGGTTAGGATAGGGCTGGATTTTACAGTTGCATATAATAAATAAGGGCTCATGGGTGCTTAAGACCGGTAACCAACCAATGAGAAGACATGGAGAGCATCCTATTCATTATATGTGGATGACCATTGGGTTAGGGAAGGAATCCAAAAGATGCCTCCAATTGAGGATACCATACCTAGGTGGAGAAGGATATCGAACCAAAAGTGCACTAGGCACGAGGGGAGATATCCAAAGCATATTCAGTACAAGACCATATGACTGTGCATTGGGCCTAAACTTGTCGGCCAGATCTCACTCCAAATAGTGATGTGAGGGAGTGGTGTCTTATACCCCCAACCATGGATTAGTATGAGTTTACCAAACTACTGTGGAGAACCCAAAAGACGTGCTTGAGTGCCATGAGGGAGAGTGACCGAGACTGCCAAGAGGAGATTGGTGTTTAACTTAATGCGTGTCTGCCATAGAGACTTTATGACAGAGTTAGAAGCATAACATCATAATCATTTATTTATTATATTGTTATCATTAATTATATTATCATCATTAATCTTATATGCATGATGTGGGAATTTCTGAACGAATGCATGATATGATGGTTGAGTTGACCTCACTAAGTTATGTTGAACTCATTCCTTTTTTATGTATGTTTCTTTTATATTGTTCTGCAGGTTATGAGGACTCCATTCATATGGAGGATCCGTCGCCGGTAGATTATCATAAAGGACCGATTGGAGAGGAAGTGAACTAGCATGAAGCTTTGTGCCCGTGCCAGGATTGTTCCTATGGAGCTGGACTCCAGTAGGGATCTAATAGAGCTATGGGATTCGATAGTGTCTTTCATGGCTCTATTTTACATTTATACCCTTATATCCTGTAAGAAAGGAGAGAGCATTTTCTATCACAACACTTAATTATTTCCACTGCAAAACTCTTCTTTTCATTCAGACTATGATATTCATTTTGATTAACTTTATACATGGATGATTGTAAACAATGATTATTTCATATTTTATAACTTTCATATTGAAACTTGATTTACTCTTGTCCTTGGATTTTGCTATATCATATATTTGTGTGGGTTTGTCACTGAACCTTGGTCCTGTAGTGTATCACCCCCACGAGTCGCGTATGACCGGATCCGGCTGGGTGGGGGTGACACATCATCCTTAGATGGATGGACAATCAGAAAGAACCATTCAGATTTTGGAAGATATGCTTCGGGTATGTGTTGTCAATATAGGTGGTAACTGGGATGACCACTTAGCTCGAGAGGAGTTTGCCTACAAAAATAGTTACCAATCGACGATTGGAATGGCCCCGTTTAAAGCTCTATAAGGACAAACTTGCAAGACTCCTCTATTGGGATGAAGTTACGAAAAGGCGTGTCCTTGGCCCTGATCTAATTGAGACCATAGGTTCCATGGTCAATATGATTAGGGAAAGAATCAAGGTTGCTCAGTCTCAACAAAAGTCCTATGCAGATAAAAGAATGTCAGACTTGGAATTTCATGTTGGAGAGCGGGCTTTCTTGAAGGTCTCACCTATGAAGGGTGTTATAAGATTTAATATTAAAGGGAGACTCAGCCCTAGATATATTGGGCCCTTCGAGATTACTAAAAAGGTTGGACTTGTTGCCAACAAGTTGGCCTTTCCTTCGTCTCTAGCTGGTGTGCAGATGTATTCCATGTTTCTATGCTAAGGTAATTCCTAGCAAACTCATAACAATTGCACCTGTAAAGAACCTGCAAGTTTAAGTGCTGACCTGACCTATGAAGAAGAACCTGCTGAAATTTGGACCAAAAGGACAAGTAGCTAAGGAATCGAACCATACCCCTGGTGAAGATCAGATGGAAGAATCATTCTGTTGAAGAAGCATCTCAGGAAATAGAAGATGAGATGCGAGCCCAATACCCCCATATTTTCAAACACACAAGTACGCTACAAATTTTGAGGACGGAATTTATTGTCAGGAGGGGAGGATGTAATAACCCCTACAATTTTAACCCGAAATCCATATTGAAGGTCTGAGTGCCCGAAGTTCTAGCCGGAGGAAGCTGTGGGCTATTCGGATTGAAGCTCATGATCCATTTGCAGAGCCTATGGACCTGGATATTGTTGATGAAGAATCTGCCTTACTGGGAACCCGAAGAAGATTCCGTGGAAACCCTGATGGACTGGGAAAGTTGATCTCTAGCTTGATTCAAGTCGAGTTTGAAGATGTACGAGATCAAGGTAACGACCCCCCATGTGTTGGGTTAAGTTAAATTGGTGTTGGGGATCAACCGGATGAGCAAAGCACCCCAAGTACTGAAAATTACTAGGGGGCGGTTGATTGACAGCGGGATTTAAACTCTATTTTGCCCCCGACCCTCTATAAATAGTCATCCATGACCTAATTTCACATTATTTTATTCATGGGGGCTACTATGGATGGTCGGGAGACAGTGTACACGTGGTTGGTGATCAAGAACCCTCGAATAGTGGAGAAGGCTTGGATCTCACTTGGACTTTTAGATCTTTTAGAGGTTAGTTAAGCACACTATCTTCTTACTTGAATTCTTTATTGTTAGAGAGTTGTTCCTCCTTCTAAAATTCTGTAGTGGTGAGTTGGAGTGTGTAGAATCTTTCCCATCAATGATCGCGACTAGATCATGCCCAAAGATGGATTTCTATGTCTAGATCAAGTCTTGATTTTGTCGAATAAGATGAAGTGTATTTAAGATCTTCTTTTTTCTGTAATCTAGAATGTGATAACCTCTCTGGAGTTCTATGGATGAAATTCATATTTGAATTACCCCAAAATCAGATCGAGAATGGATGACCAAAAGTTTGAATTTCGGACTTGGAATTTTGCCCGAGAAGGGGGCGGTCGATTGGCCCAACCAACCGCCCTAAGAGACCGGCTGGGTCACAGTGGCCATGCCATTTTGATTTTTCCTCCGTTTTGATCTCACACTTCAATGAAACTTCTTAATGAAACTTCTTAAACCTAATCTAAGTGATCTCTGAGGTCTGGTGGAGTGGTTATTTGTGAGGTTCAATACTTTTCTCAGTAGTTTTTCCACTTAGATAGGTAAGGTTACAATTGCATATATGATTTGACATGTGATATGATAAACAATCTATTACTTTGAATGTGTAAGTAGTCTTATAGCCTCCTATAACATAGTTTAAATTGACTACTTGATGATGACATGTTGTGGATGTTAGATGTACTTGACTCATTATTTGACATGGAATGATGTGTTTGGTGCAACTATGATTGAGGGTTATCCTTATTGGGTATTCCTAGCTTGGGATATCAGGGATTGTGGTATGGACACTGTTCTCTAATGCCCCTAGCACTATCTTGGTTGTTGTATTACATACCTAAGAGGTCTAGACTGCATGGTTTGATACCCTAACATGAGAACTTCCCGTTTACTATTTGTCGATGACCAATAGGGTTAATGAGTCCGTAGTCTGAGTTGGTTGTAGCCTTAGGATACGTTGACTCTAGTGAGAAGGATATTAGAAAGGATCGCGAGAGGCGAGGAATGGAAGTATCTGACTCTGACTTGATATAACTAAGTAGAAGACTTGCATTGGGCTAGGCTTAACCTTGACATGTGCCAATACTCAAACCAATGGTGATGTGAGAGAGGGGTGACTTAAACCCCAGCCACAGAATGTCTGAGAGGGATGCAGGACCCCATTACCATCGGATAACCCAAGATACCGAGATGGTTGAGGGAGAGTGATTTGAGACCTACCCAGAGGAGTATGGTGCTATGACTTAAAGCATGTCTACCAATAGAGACTAGCATACATAGAGTTAGAATCATACGTGCATTGTCTTTTTCATATCATTTCCATTCCTTATGTTTTGCTATTATGCTTTGTTGTGTTATTATGGAATAAACTACCTTGCTGAGTTCTTTTGAACTCACTCCTTTTTGCAAACATCTTTGTTAGACTTATCTATAGGTACTGATGACTATGAAGGCCAGTACTATGAAGCCCAAGCGGATGACGCATACTATGCCCAAGGTGTTAGCTACGGTGACTACGACGGTGAAGAATTCCCTGGTGACGGTGTATCGTACTAGGATTGGTTGAACCCATGTGCTAGTTCAGCGTTATCTAGATACTGAGACTTATACTTTTAGAAGTGTTCTCTATAGGCTTGAAGAGACATTTGTTTAGTTTTGATTACTTCTTTTCTATTCCTCTTATTTTGGGAATCGGTTGTAATCTTTCTTTTTAATTTCGATCTACATTTCCGCTTGTCTTCGTAGAGGATTTTTCCGCTACACCCTACATTTGATTATTATATTGGTATCATTCTTTTTCCGCACTCTGATTATATATACATGTGTTCCTTGAATCTTATTTTGATCTTTCAGTTAATATAGTATAACATTGATTTAGTCTTGTTCTTGATTATATTATTGTGAACGTGGGAGGTCGATTTCCTCCATACTAACCTTCGGGGCTGTGGATCACACACTTGGGTATGCCAGATGGGGTACCGGCTGGGTGGATGTAATAGGTGGAGGTCAAGGTCCTATTCCTATGCCATGGGTAGAGATTGTGCGAGGATGAGGAGGCAATAGTCCAGAGGTTCAAGCTCAGGGTGAAGATGATGATGAGGAGGATCAGGAGGTTCAGGTAGATAAGGAGGAGTCTCGATCTATTAGAGATTGGCTTGACTCACAGAGACAGTCTCATAGATAGATAGTTCTAGGATTTTCTTTTTATGTTATCACAAACGTATTTAATTCCTTTTCAGCTTGTAAAAAGTTCTAAGAGTTAATGAAGTCCAATTCATTTCACTTTCTTATTGTACATTATGCATTTCCTTTATTGCATTAAAATGTATATTTGTTTAACCATGGTTATTGTGCATTATTTAGACTTGGTGTATTATGCTTCATTAATGCATGTTTCTATTATGAGGTTTTCTATTATTCACTTCTAGGAAGATTTGAGTCACATTTGGATTTGTGACTCAAGGATGCTCCATTACTATGTTCAGTGGTTATGATTGTCCGAAAACTTTGGGCTCTGATACCATTCTGTCACATCCCCCCAGCCGGTACCCTATCTGGAATACTCGAAGGTGTGATCCATAGCCCCAAAGGTCAAGTTTAGGGCAATCATATACCCATAGAGCACAATAATATAATCAAGAGCAAGAACAAATCATTGTATTAAAGTAAATTAAGAAACAATCAAGTATGGAACTCAGAAGGATCAAGAAAAGAATATCGAGTGTGGAATAAGACAAAAGCAGAGTATATAGGAGATAAACTTAAAGCGGAAGGTAGAACGAATCTCTAAGTATTACATTTGAATATGATAAAGGAACTAAGAATCGTTATAAAACTAAATATAATGAGTATCTATGTCCATCAAACAAAGTCTAGACTCAATTGTCTCCATCTGCAGTACGGGACAGTCTAGCTTTAAGATCCGGCTAATTCTGGTATGCTCTGCCATCACACGGGTATGCTTCACTGTAATGCTCGTAGTTGCTAGAATCTTGGAAACCATACGAGTCACACGTCATGGCTTCGTAGTTTGGGAACTCGCAGTCATCAGTACCTACAACACAATCTAAAGAAAACATGTTCCTCGAAGGGTGAGCTCAAAAGAACTCAGCAAACAGTTCAAACACAATTAACAATTACTACAATCACAATCTCAAGAACAAGAACATGGCATAAACGCAAATGATATAAGATAGTATGCAAGTATGATTCTAACTCTATATAGGCTAGTCTCTATTGGCAGACACACATTAAGATAGAACACCATACTCCTCTGGGAATCTCAGTCACTCTTCCCTCACGGCTCTTAAGCACGTTTTTTGGGTTCTCTGTGGTAATTGGGTCAGGGCATCCCTCTCGAACATTCCATGGCTGGGGTTAAGGTCACCACTCTCTCACTCCACCACTAGTATGAGTATTGGCTTGTGTCAATGTTTTACTAGCCCAATGCAAGTCATATACTGAGTCACATCTACTTAGGGTCGGATACTTCCATTCCTCGCCTCTCGCGATCCTTTCCTGTATCCTTCCCCCAAGAGTCATCGTCTCCCTCTCGGTTACGCAGACTCTTAATCTTATTAGTCATACACATATAATAAACAGGAAGCTCTCGTGTCCTCTCATGCCTTTCACATTCTTGGGCGCCCACGAGCCCAAGCTTATTATGTGCGACCCTACCAATGAATGGCCCTCACAATGTGATTTGCGTCCTCTCACGGGTTTGTTACTGATGTTAAACGCCCACAAATACCCATTGTTGCCACGGGTCACTCGGTCTCAATACCCCTTCCGATAGGGTCAGATATGACAGGGTTTCCTTAGCCAAACACTACTAGACAAGACCTAGGTATGTCAACAAGTAGTTATGGAAAGCGCCAAGGGGCACCATAGGAATGCGTCCCACACCACCTCCACAAGTGTCCAATGACAAAAATCCCCCAAAAGGGCATTCCCCATTCCACAACCACAACTTAACAAACACATCACATTATAATTCCATACATATATCAAATAAAGATCCATTCACATTCACAATCCATATGTAAATCATGTCACTTATAGCATACTATAATTACAGAAGTATAAAAATAATGATTAAGTCCTAAACAGTAGTTAAATCATTCATACAAGATCTAACATTATATAGAATAAAATGATGTCAATTGTGAGTGAACGTACTCACCTTATAATTAATTCATAAACTTCGAAGAATGAGATCAGAGGGTAAGCCCAAAATCACCAAAACAACCCTAAACAAAGAAGTATAGAGTATAAGGATCACACCCTAAAGATTGGATACGAAATGGATACAAAACAGGGCAAAGTTGTCGCCAGGGCTCCTTTGGTTGCTTGGCCCTTTGGTAGCTTGGGGCGACTAAAGCAAGCGACCAAGCCTGTTGTGTACGGATAGAAAACTCCAACCTTGGTCGAAAACTCTTCGTTCGGGATCGGAACACTCCGAAATTTATAGGAAAATTCTAAAATAACATATGAAGACTATCTATGAAGATCTAAATATCAAACAAGGTCTTTGGAATAGAAATCTAATAAATTGCATAATAGGCTTGATCCGTGGATTCTCACGAAAAGACTAGAATGAATGGGGATTCATTTTACAGATAAGAAAATAGTAGATCATGGTTATAAAACAACCTAGTAACATATCTAACATAGATTAGAAATCAAACAACTCAAGTAAGAACAAATCATGGTTATCATGCTAGCTTAAACACCAAAATCACTCCGGGTTGTCCACGGAAAGAATAGAATGAATGGAAAATTCACTCTAAGACTATGAGGATCAGAGATTAGGTCATTACAGTAGTGTAAGACCTTCCTCAAAATCAAAACGAAGAGTTGAAATAGTAGAGAGAGTAGATCAATAGAGTATAGATGCGAATACTAACCTTGTAGAAGAAGATTCAATGGAGGAATCTCTCACGGATACTTCGGATCAACCTTGGGCTTTAGGAGGAAACTATAGGGTTCTTCTCATGTTCTCCAATAGCTAAGGCAAAGTGGTATGAATTAGATCGAAGTTTGAATATATAGGGCTCCAAAAAACTAAATTTCCCCAAATGAGACAATTTTGTCCCTGGCCATGCTTTGGTCACTTGGCTTGCTCGCTTGGGGCGAGCAAGGCAATCGACCAATAAATGCCCCCTTGGTCAATTGGTCCTTTGGTCTCCGGAAGCCACAAGTTCCACTTGGGTCCTCTTCCAACTTAAAAAAGGGGTCTTATCTAGTTCTATAGGACCTTCTAAGGGTATCATCATTGTATTCTTGGTCCACCCTTCCAGTCCAACATCATTTAAGTTACATCTTCTTCCAAATCATACAGGGTTTCCATACTAAGATCTTCATCAACTACTACCATGGGTTCTAGGTTAGACCTAATGGGTTCAAAATGAGAGGGTCCATAAGTGTCTTCTTCCTTGACTTCGGGTCTTCGGATATACAAACTATGGATTTCTAGATTGGGGTTAGGTGGGATTTCACATGCATGGAGTGCGCTTATAGCACCTATTGACAACAAGAGGGTCCAAGTGGTTTATCATTTGGGTAGGTCGATGAGAGAGGGTTTTATGAGTACTTTTATTGAGAGATTAGAAGAGAAAAGTGCCAGCCTCGAGAAAGACCAAAATAATAATTAGACTTTGATATTCTCTCTCCTTCCATTGCAATACTCTTTTGGACACATTTATTTTATTCATTCTTCGGATTATATTCATTTCCTTTTTATATGGATTTTGGACACTTGTATTCCTTTATAATTAATTGTGGAATTGTTCTTTGCTCTTGATTTGCTATTATGTGCCTTTATTATTTATGGCTAAACCTGGATCTTGTGACTGTGGATCGCACCCACAGGTTGTCGAGCAGGATCGATCCTGGCGAGTGGGGTGTGACAGATCAAACTGAAAAGAATAAACTAAGTGAAAATCTAAGTCTTCTAATGTTTCGTCTTCTTCTCCAAATGTTTGAACATGTGCAACTTAGTGTTCAGCTCATAGTCCCATTGGCAAACATGGTGTCTTCTATCATTATTGATCGGGGCCGTAATAGTACTCCACACTGGTACTGGGATCATACCATGTGTCACAGCCAATTCCCATTGTTTCCTCAACTATATAATTAGAGGAAAAAATCTCCGAACTCGTGCATGTGATTTCTTCTTCACCTGCATAGACATCTAAAAACAACAAATTTTTCGAAGGGTGATCTCAAAAGAACTCAACGAGTAGTTCACAAACATATAACCATGATCACTATTTAAGTCAAAACATCATATAATGCAGCATGACATGAAGTGGAATACAACAATACTAATATACTCTAACGGTTGCTAGTCTCTATATGGTAGACACGCATTAAGATAGAACACCAACCTCCTTTGGGTAGGTCTCATCACTCTGATCTCTCATGGGTTGGTTACCGGTCTTGAGATCCTGGGTAAGGGGTAAAGGCATCCCTCTCGAACTATCACCATGGATGGGGTTTAGGTCACCACTCTATCACCAAACCATTGGCATAAGTACTAGCGCTTGTCAGGGATGTACCTAGCCCAATGCAAGTCAAGTACTCAGTTCAGAAACCTCCCCTCATGCATCTCACACTATTGGTTCAGTATCCTCCCCTACTAGAATCAATGTATCCTATGGCTCCAACCAACTCGAACTACGCCTTCTCTTAACCCTGTTGGTCATCCACATATAATGGGTGAGAAACTCTCGTGTCCTCTCATAGGTTAGTTACTAGTCTTAAGCACCTATGAGCCCAAACCTATTATATGCAACCCTACAAATGAATGGCCCCCACAATGTGGTTGTGTCCACTCACGGGTTGGTTACTGGTCTTGTAAAATCCAGCCCAAAGCTAACCAGGACACCCTATTTGTTTTGGTATAAAGAAAGACTTGTTTAATGTTAGACCTTGAAGTCGGACCTTGATTTCAATGTTGTTATCCTTGAAAGCCTTAGGAGGCCATGTCAGGCCTTATCCTAACCTTGACCCGGCCCGGACTCTGTTATGTTTGTAGGTCCAAAGACCTGAAGTGGTGGGATAAGTCCTTGTGGACCCTTTTGGGTGATGATTTGGTGTCGAAACCCAAGCCCATGGACATTGAAGATGATGCCCCTCACTTGAGAGCATTGTCAGTGTTAGTTTTGAATCTGTGCACCGAAGAGGGGTGAATTATTTGAAATACCTAATGAACTCTTGTGCTCAATTCGAGTATATTTCCTGAAACTAGACTTCTTGATGGACTTGTAGGAGAAAACCCCACTAAATTTGACCCCATATAGCCCTCCAAATCCTTGTCCAAAGTTGCTGAACTATGTCTGGCAAATCCTGCTTGCGCATCAATGAATGTGAGCTTATTTGGTGGACCTAATGAACTTCCATGCTTGATACAAATGTATTTATGGAAACTATACTTCTTTATTGACTTGTAGGAGAAAACCTCACTCAATTTGACCTTGTACAGCCCTCCGAATCCTCATCCGAAGTTGCTGAACTATTCCTGAAAAATCTGTTGAAACTCTTTGGGTCGATACTATTGGTCAATACCATCAACCCAAGGTATCGACCAACAAGCCCAGTTTCGAATAAAAAGGTGTTTTTTGGATATTCCTTCCTCCTTTTAAGTGAAACCTTAAACCTAAAACATTATTTCACTCATTTCAACATCTAAGAATGTGGGAAAGCTCCTCTAAGCCTCCTCCTTGGCTTGGGTGTTGATCTTCTTCAAGAATCCTTTGTCTCTCTTCTCTAATCTCTTCTACAAGGTATGTGATCTCTTACTCTCTCTAATCTACTTCTACCTCACCTTATTCTTGCTGTTGGGACCATGGCCAAGGTGCGGCAACCTTGCAAACACCTTGCCATGAGTCTTCTTTACCTAATACATTAATGTTTTCCCCAATCTTGCTATGATTTACTTACCCCTTGATCATTAACTATGCATTTCCATGATTTGTTGCTCACCAACTTGCTTTATTAACCAAAACTGAAAGGTAGCCTATGATTAGCCTAATTTCTACCTTGCCTATGATTACAATAATGCTCCTAATCTATTCCCTACCTAATTCACTATGTTTTCCCCCAATTTGCATTAAGTAATAACCAATGCCATGATTTCCAACTCTTGAACTTGATATGCCAATTTGGGGATTTCTAAATTGACCATTGGATTATGTTAATTCTTTGATAATTAGTGACTATATTGTGTTTGAACTGTTCCCCAAGTTTCGTATCGATCCGAGACCCGAAAGACAAATTTTGAGCCAAAACCCAAAAATCCAACTTGCTATCCGAGACTCTTTGGGTTGATACCTATTGGTCGATACCATCGACCCAATGTATCGACCAACAAGGTTGCTGTCAGAAACTTTTGCCCAGTTTTGATCCATTCGATCTCCGATTGTTTTGATTTCTTCTCTAACCCTTCATGTATGTTTGTTTAGGGCTCTTAGACTATAATTGGACCATTCTCTTGTGACTTCGGATCATCTTCTTCACAATTTGAGGTAAGGACGATTATTGCCATATAACATAGACTGTATGACTTTTACACTACTGTTGGTAACTTAGTAGACTTAACTTATTAGTTGATTTTAGACATCATATGACTACTGTAGTTACCTTATGACAGAAGCACCATGCTTAGTTACTTGGTTTATCATTTTTACTTACTCTTGTCATTTATTTACACACTGTATTATGAGATGTTATGACATGTTTTCAATATGATAATGTATTGTTGATATGTAATGGATGGAAATAAGCATGTGATTGCTTATGTATGATTTGGGATTGGGGAGTGCCCTACTGGTACTCCTGTCCTTGGACATCGGAGGGAATAGTATGGGATGTTCTCCGAAGATGCCCATCGACGCTTTCCTGGATCATTGGATGACATACATAGGACTTGTCTAGATGTATGGCTAGGATGTCCCTATCGTATCAGACCCAAATCGGAAGGGCATTAAGACCGAACAACCCGTGGTAGTAGTGTGGATTTGTGGGCGCTCAAGACCAGTACACCATCCCGTGAGAGGACATAAATCGCATTGCGGATACCCGGAGGGGGCCATTTATTGGTAGGGTTGCAAATGGCTAGACTTGGGCTCATGGGCACTCAAGACCGGTGAAATGATCCGTGAGGGGACATGAGAGCTTCCCGTCTACTATTTGTGGATGACCAATAGGGTTGATGAGTCCGGTGGGTAATATCCATGACTCTAGTGTGAAGGATACCGGAAAGGATCCCGAGCGGGGAGGAATGGACGTATCTGGAACTGACATGATATGACTAAGTAGATGACTTGCATTGGCTAGGCTTTACCTTGACATGCGCCAATACTTAGACCAAATGGTGATGTGAGAGAGTGGTGACCGAAACCCCCAACCATGGATTTGTTCGAGAGGGATGCAGGACCCAATTCCCCCCGAGTGACTGAGACTACCTAAAGAAGTATGGTGCTATGACTTAAAGCATGTCTACCCTAGAGACTAGCATACTTAGAGTTAGATTCATGTTTGCATCATATGTCTCATATCATATTGCATCATACTATGTTGTGCATCATATGATTTATGTTATTATGGAATAACTTTCCTTGCTGAGTTCTTTTGAACTCACTCCTTTTTGCAACATATTTTGTTAGACTTTTCTGCAGGTACTACTATTGTTGACTGTGACGGTCAACACTTTGAGGACTAAGTTGGTGACTCATACCACTTTGGCTACGGTGACTACATCGGTGAAGGCTATCAGTTCAAGACTCATATTTGTCAGGAGTAGATCTGGCCTGGCTTAGTTTCTTATGATTATGTTATTGAAGAGACATTGTATAAGTTAGAAGAAACTGTAACTTAGTTGCTTACCTTTTTATTTCCTTCTTTGGAGATCTGGTTGTAACCTTTACCTTATTTCGATCTACCTTCCGCACACATTTGGAGAGTATATTTCCGCTATACTCTATAGTTGTCTTTTGATTTGGTACTTGTTATTCTGCACTCTGATGTTCTTTGTGATCCTTCTGTGATCATTTCTTAACTTTTATTATTAGATTACTTGAATACCATAATTTGTTCTTGCTTTCGATTATATTATTGTGCTAATTGGATATGATTGTTCCTAAACTGGATCTGTTGGGCTGTGGATCACTCCCGAGTAACCCAGATAGGGTACCCCCTGGGTGGATATTGGGCGGGATGTGACAGATGGTAAGGGCCCACCACTCCACATTGCTACGACAGGTCAGTTGGCATCAATACCCAAATCAATACCAATAGGGTGTGATATGACGGGGTACCTAACCATACTCTTCTAGACCTCTTAGTTATGGAAAACAGTAACCAATAAAAGTGTTGGGGGCATTAGAGGATAGTGTCCCATCTATTGATATCCAAGCTAGGAGCACCCCAAATAGGTATTCCCCAATCCCAATCACAACATACAACAACCTCCCAAAAAGTAGCAAAAAGGTTCTAGGCAACATTCGCAATTCACAATCCAATTCAAGTCCATAATGCCTCAAGTTTAATCCATACATCAACATCATAAACAATCATCTTGTATTTTGTAAGTTCAGAACATAAGATCATTCCTAAGTCTTATAACAACAACATGTATATCAATATGCAAGTTTCAAATCAAATAAGAAAGCGACAATGGTTATGTGCAAACGAACGTCCTCACCTTGCTATTGATTTACAAATTTGAAAAGTAAGTCAAAGAGTATGTTCACACTTCCCAAAAAGTCCTATTAGCACGTTGGTTCAAAGTTAGAAAAACCATAGAGGTCCTATATCGAAAAGTGAAACAACAGACCAACATTGCGAAGGGTGGTTGCCCAAAGGCAGGGCTGGTCGCTTGGGAGGATTGCCTGCACCCTACGAGTACAGACATAATTAACTCGAATTGACAGAAGGCTTCCAGATTGGGTTCTAAACTACTCCGAAATTACCTAGAAAATGCTAAAATAATAGAACATGATCTATCATAGTTTAAACATCAATAAACGCAAAAGAAATGAAAACCTAATGAATCCTTGGTTAGGTCCTTTTCGAAGTCAATTTGTAAAAACACGGTGAAGTAGAATGAATGAGGATCCACTCTAGGGTAAAGAGAAAGAATGAACTAGGTTGATACAGTAACTAGAAGCCTTCTACTATGTCTAATTTGTAACAACCCCCATATTTCTAACCCGAGATCCGTATTTCAAGTCCGAGAACCCGAAGGTCTAGTAGGGTAAGTTTGTTGAGTGTCTAGATAGAAGTCCATGATCCATACCTTGAACCCATGGATCTGGATCCTTTGTCTGAAGAGCCTGCCTTGTTTGGTAATTGGACTTCTGGAAGTCAAGTGTTGTTCGGAGATGTCCGGAATGAAGGTAAGATCTCCCCCATCTCTTCTTTAGGGCTAGGTTGTACTTGGATATCAACCCCCCTAGCAAAAGCACCCTTGTATGGCAAATTACATGGGGGCAGTTGCTAGTGGCGGTCGATCAAACTAAGCAACTGCCTGGAGCGACCACCCATCTGTTTTCGGAGTTTTTGCCCTATTTTTCCCCCTGACTTCTATAAAAGGTAACCCTCGTCCAAGTAACGAATATTTTATTTGTGGTTGCTAAATTTGGAGGTTAGATAGCTGCGGGGAAGTTCCGAAAGTGAATCTGAAGTGCTGGAAGTGACCTGGAGATCAGTCCTTCCCTTTTTCTGGCTTTCTGACGTGAGGTAATGAATTCACCCTTTATTCTTTAGCCTCTTTGTCTGTTATTTTAGTGTTAACCCATCCCCTCCTCATGGTGGTTACCCTCTTTGATCATTGTGACTCTCTTTCCAATCTACTTGTGATGAATTATCCGTAAACGAAACCCTACTTTCGTGAGAAGGATAATCCAGTCATGGGGAGAGTTCTGGGTAACCCAATGATGGTAATTGCTAGGATTTCCTTCACCCTTTGGCTTTGGGAGTATTAGCTTTGAGACTTAGGCCATGATCCCTCGAAATCCGGATTGAAAACGGGTGATCACAAGCCTGAGTTTTGGATTGAAACTCTCTGTTTTTGGGGCGGTCACTAGTGGCGGTCGCTCAACTTAAGCGACCGGCCCGAGCGACCGGCTGGTAAACAGTGACCAAATGACTTTTGGTTCTGATTCCCTTTGATTCAATTAACTTATATAATATTGTAACACTGTGTTTATGTATACTCTGTTTGAAAAGAAAGACTTGTAATAGTTAACGGATCTCTTTTTACGGACAGTTTACTTATATGTAGGTAAGGACAACTCATCCTATCTTTTGAATAGACTTGAAATATACTAATCCAGTGTCTATTAGGATTTGTAATTCTTTATATATGCTGCTGTATTCATGTCTTATATATTAATCTTGTTATTTTACTGTTGTTTGTCTTGTTTACATATATACTGTGTTGATTATGAATGTTATGTATTGGTGATGGTTAGTATATGGTTCTGATGGAAGAGGTATTTCTTTTGAGATATCTTAGCTTGGGATATCAAAAAGCTGTGGAATGGGACACATGCCTGCTGATGTCTCCAGCACTGTCATGACTGTTTGATGACATTCTTAGGTAGGGTCTAGAATTGCATGGCTAGGTACCCCACATGCTACTACCCTTTCGATAGGGGGATTGAAACCGAGTGACCCATGATGACAGTGAGGTGACATTGGTCCATTGTTAGTCATGTAAATGGTAGGGTTGCATATGTTAGGGTTGGGCTCATGGATGTCCAAGGATCGGACCGGGTGTCGTGAGGAATCATGAGAGCATCCGCCCCAATAATTTGTGGATGACCATAGGGTTAAGGAGTGGAGTCCAATAGTGGTAGCCAGTCCGTGAGGATTCTCTTTCCTAGGTTGCGAAGGATACTGAACCGAGTTGGTTGGTGCCATAGGGGATGTATCTAGACTTCATGTAGACATGTAACTAGTATGACCTTGCATTAGATTAGAAACCCCGACATGCGCCAGTACTCATTACCAATGGTCGTGGTAAGAGAGTGTTGACTTAACCCCAGCCATGGAAATGATAGCCAGGTGTGGACTTTCCCCTTTTTCCCAGGATCCCTACAGAGGTAACCAGTCCTTGCCGAATCAAAGTGATGAGACTTACCCAGAGGAGGGCTGGTGTACATCTTAAAGCATGTCAACTATTAGAGACCTGCATAGTTAGAAATCATAGTATCATTCATACTTTGCATTCATTCATATTATTTGTGCATTTTGGCATTGTTGGATAATTGATGGGATTTGTGATTGTTTCTTACTGAGTTCTTTAGAATTCACGCCTTTATTTTGTATATGTTTATTAGCCTGCACAGAAGAAGGAATTGTACAGGAAGATGGACTGGTTTCCTATGAAGGAACCATCCCGTATGAAGAAGATGTGGCACCGTCAGTGGGAAATGGAGATAGCATGTGCGGGAGCTTCTGTGAGTGCATGGAGTGCGCTTATCGCACCTATTGATGGTCAGAGACGGAAGGTGGTCAGGAAGTTCGCTCAGTGAATGGAGAAGAACTGGAGAACACCCTATCTTGAGATTCATGAAAAACACTATTTAAACTTAGAAAAGGAAACTGGAAAGAAATTGATATAATTCTTTTGTGTTTACTCACTGAACTCTTATTCATTTTTATTCATTATTTCTTTCCTTTATTATTGTTATTGGAGTATTTGGACTCCTGTAATTCCTTTAATTCATTTATTGAACATTTGTTGCTCTTGATTATCTTTATTTGTATTTAATATTGTTGATAGACTAAAACCGTGGATCCTATGGCGGATCACTCCCACGGGTTGTCGGGCGGGTCTCGCCCCAATAATATGTAGACATAATTAACTCAAATCGACAGAAGGCTTCCAGATTGGGTTCTGAACTACTCCGAAATTACCTAGAAAATGCTAAAATAATAGAACATGATCTATCATAGTTTAAACATCAATAAACGCAAAAGAAATGAAAACCTAATGAATCCTAGGTTAGGGCCTTTTCGAAGTCAATTTGTAAAAACACGGTGAAGTAGAATGAATGAGGATCCACTCTAGGGTAAAGAGAAAGAATGAACTAGGTTGATACAGTAACTAGAAGCCTTCTACTATGTCTAATTAGTAGAGAAAATCAACGGTGAAAGAAAGTTAGAGGAATGGAGATGAGTACTAGCCTTTGAGAAAATTTATCGCCGCACGGAAAGCTTTTCAATAGACCTCCACACTACCTTTCACCTTCACAAAGTACTCTCTGACGATCTTTGATGTTCTTTGGCTACTAAGGATCATAATGACATGTTTTAGAACGGAAACACCTAAAATAGGGCCTCAAAAATTGAAATTCCAATTTTTCTCTCGAAATCGGGCTGTGAAATCGAGCCCTAACCCTAACCCAGAAACCCTATTGTCTGTAGGTTTGAAAACCCGAAGTGAAGGTAGAATACAACTATGGGCCATCTCAATGGAAGACATGGTGTTTGATCCAGAACCCATGGATATTGATGATGGTGCTCTATACTTGGAAACCCTGTCTGAGTTGGAGAAGAAACTACACATTGATGAAAGAGAGCCTGGTTGTTGGACCTAAAGCCTATCTGGACATGGTTTGAAGGCATTCCTCTATGCTAAGTAAGTAGTTTGATGTGTTGAAAGAAGCCCATCCAAAGTTATTGAAGATAGGGCCTTAAATCCCTATTTTGGAATTGCTGATGTCACATCCACCTAGCCGGTACCCTATCTGGCATACCCGAGTGTGTGATCCACAGCCCCGAAGATCAAGTATTGAGGAAATCATCCTCCCACATAGACAACAACATAATCATGAACAGATATAATCAAAGAGATACAACTGTTCTTAAAGGAAAATAAAGAAATGGAAATCAACTAAACTAGGAGTCTTTTAATCTATAGATAACGTCTTCATAAGTATAGACTTCATCAATCCAACTCAGACGTTCCCACTCCACATTAGGTCTAATCGTAGTATGCAAAGTGATCACTCGTCGGATCATCAATTTGATCTTCATTGTTGCCAACACCTTGCGTGTAGTACGCTTCTTCAACTGGTGCTTCTTCATATTGGCCTTCATAGTATTCAGTACCTATAGAGTAATCTAACAAAAGAGATTGCACAAAAAGGAGTGATTTCGCATGAACTCAGCAAGGCAAGTTAATTCCCAACAACATAAATAACATGATTTTAGAACATAACATGATGCAACGTGATATGAAACAGACAATGAATGTTTGAATCTAACTCTATGTATGCTGGTCTCTATAGGCAAACATGCTTTAAGTCATAGCACCATACTTCTTAAGGAGGGTCTCATCACACAACGCCACTTGGTAGTGGGTCCTTCATCCCTTAGGACAATCCATGGCTGGGGTATAGGTCACCGCTCTCTCACATCACCATTGGTTTAAGTACTGGCACATGTCAAGGTAAAACCTAGCCCAATGCAAGTCATCTACTTAGTCATATCAACTCAGATCCAGAAATGTCCATTCCTCGCCCGTGACGATCCTTTCTGGTATCCTTCACACTAGAGTTAGCATAGTCCTTGACTACGGACTCATCAACCCTACTGGTCATCCACAAATAACAGACGGGAAGCTCTCATGTCCCCTCGCAGGTTGGTTACCGGTATTGAGTGCCCATGAGCCCAAGTCTACTATTTGCAACCCTACCAGTAAATGGCCACTCACAAGTATCCACAATGTGATTCAAGTCTTCTCACGGATTGGTTACTGGTCTTGAGCGCCCATGAATCCCCATTGCTACCACGGGTCTCAATATCCTTCAGAATTGGTTCTAATATAATGGGGGTATTCTTAGCCAAACACTGCTAGACAGCCCTAGGTATGACAATCCATAATTCGGGAAAGTGTCAGAGGGCATCATTGGAAATATCTCGTACTATTTCCACTGATGTCCAAGGACATAAATGTCAAAAGGACACTTCCCAATCCCATCATACCTAATCAATCACATTCTCAGATCAGTCACATCATACATAACCGACATCTCATCATATAAAAGAATATTTAAAAGCATGATCAATTCATTAAACAACATACATGAGTAAGCATGCATATATACTTGAATAATGAAAAAGACAACATAAGTAAGGTGCTACTGTACTTATAGTAGAACATCATAATTAGAAAATACAATATTAGTAGCAAATCTAAGAGTTTCCATCATTAGAAACTAAAATATACGCAATCTATGTTATTATGAAAATAGTTGTCCTTACCTTAAATAGCGTTGATGATTATCCAAAGATCAAAGAGAGAGGTTCCAAACCTAGCAAATAAACCCTAAACAATCATAGATACAACATTAGGAAAGAGGCCTAAAATATTGGAGATCAAACGAATCAAACTAAGCGAAAAACAGAGCTACTGACTTGCTTGGTCGATTGGTTGGTCTACTGACCCAGTCGACCAACTGAGTCAGTACAAAGCAAAAACATGGATTTTGATCCGAAACTCAATCTACAAGATTCAAAACTCTACGAAACTTGGAGGAAACCTTTAGAACAGTATTCTAACACTAAAGGAGTATAGATTAGGCATTAACAATGATTAAAAACACTATCTTCCAATTTGAAATCATGATTCCCCAATTTGGTGAAAACCCTAGTTTTCGATGAAAAATATACTATGAGTCCATGGGAAAGACTAGAGATGATCAGATCTCATCCTAGTAGAAGAAAATCAGATATCATACACAAGTCCATCATGAAAATTAGATCCAATCTTGTTAAGAAAGTGAATCAAAAAGAGAGATCATGGTTTTATGAGGGTTTAACAAGGATCATGGTGAAGATCAATGTAAATGTCATTAAACCTTGAGAATGGAAGGAGATTATGGAAGAGATGGTTGCAAGGATGCAGCATCTTCTTCATAGTCTCAATCAAGAATAAGATCATAGAAGAATAAATCACAACACAAAAGAGATCACTAACCTTTGATTGACAGATCGGAGATGAGAAGCTTCAGATCTTGCAAAGATCCTTCGAAATCACCAAAGAGAGCTTTGAAAGAGTCTTCCCACGTTCTCTGAGAGTTTTGGAGGCAAAGGATACTAAGAAACATGAAGTTTACTTAAATAGAAAGTAAAAAACCCTAAACAGAGGATTTTCTCGGATTTCTTGACCTGTTGGATGATTGGTTGGTCGATTGGCCCAATCGACCAAGCAGTCGACCAAGCTGGTCAGCAAGGCCTAGACAGGGAATTGGAGGCCCAACTCAAGTCCAAACCTCATGGGCTTCTCCCAACACAACATATGACTTACCTAGTATAGAGAGATGCCTACGAATCATCTCCAACTATACTTTAAGTCCATCAACTTGACACATCTTCAACAAGCTGCAGCTTCCTTTCCAGATCAGCACAGACTTCCAAGTATGGAACTCCATCATCAATTTCCATGGGTTCTGGGTCAAACACCATGTCTTCCACTAAGATGGCCCATAGTTGGCTGCTTCTTTTGCTCTGGGTCTTCGAACCTACAAACAACTTGGTTTCTGGGTCAAGGTCAGGGTTAGGATAGGGCTGGATTTCAAATTCCCCCCCCCCCCTTAAAAGAAATTTCATCCTCAAAATTGAAAGTGTACTTGTACTTCCAAAAAGATGAGGAAACTTCTCCTTCATGTCTTCTTCCCTCTCCCAAGAAGCTTCTTCAAGGGTATGGTTCTTCCACCGAATCTTCACCAAAGGAATGGTGCGATTTCGCAATTGTTTGTCCTTCTTATATAGGATTTCGGTTGGCTCTTCATCATTTGTAAGATCAGCACTAAGTCCTTCGGGTGCTTGCTGTAGTATGTGTTCCAGAAACTCTATGTATTTCCGAAGCATCGAAACATGAAACACATTATGAACTCTAGCAAGAGATGGAGGCAAGGCCAAACGATATGCAACAGGTCCAACCTTTTCAAGAATCTCGAAAGGTCTGATGAAACGAGGGCTAAGCTTTCCCTTAACATTGAATTTCATCACACCTTTCATAGGTGAAACCTTTAAGAAAACTTTATCCTCAACTTGAAATTCCAAATTAGTCCTTCTCTTATTAGCATAGGATTTCTGTCTTGACTGAGCAGACTTGATCCTTTCTCTAATCATATCAACCATCGCACTTGTAACTTCAATCATTTCCAGACCTAAGACTTTTCTTTCACCGGTCTCAGTCCAGTACAAGGGTGTTCTACAAGTGTTACCATACAAATCCTTGAATGGAGCCATGCCTGTTGCTTGATAACTGTTGTTATAGGCAAACTCAACCAAAGCTAAGTGTTCATCCCAATATCAACAACACAAGATCTGAGCATATCTTCCAAAATCTAAATTGTCCGCTCAGATTGTCCATCAGACTGTGGATGATGAGCAGTACTCAAATTCAATTGGGTTCCCAAGGCCTTTTGCAAATTGTCCCAAAACCTTGAGGTGAACCTAGGATCACGATCAGAAACAATACTCACTGGTACTCCGTGTAGACGAACTACATTGTCCACATAAAGCCTAGCTAGCTTATCCAAAGTATGAGTGATCTTCATTGGAATGAAATGGACTGATTTGGTCAACCTATCAACAATTACCCATACAGTGTCATTACCTTTACTTGTCAGAGCAAGCTAGTCACGAAGTCCATATAGATATCTTCCCACTTCCAATTAGGAATAGGAAGGGGTTGCAGTAATCTAGATGGGGGTTGACGAACTGCTTTCACAAGTTGGCAAGTCTCACACTTGGCCACAAAATCTTCCACATCTACCTTCAAACCAATCCACCAAAAATGTTCTCTTAAGTCTTTGCACATCTTGGTGCTTCCAGGGTGTATTGTAAAAATAGATTGGTGTGCTTCCTTCAAAATCTCCTTCTTGATTTCAACATTCGAAGGCACACAAAGTCTTCCTTTAAACAGTAAGGTACCGTCCATAGATATACTAAAGTCAGGATCCGAATCAAGATTCGAAGAAATCTTCTCAATCTTCTCTTTCAATTCCTGATCAAAAGCTTGCAGAGCAACAATTCTGTCTCTAAGTGTCACACCCCACCCGCCGGTCTCGATTACCTGCCCGACAACCCGGGGGAGTGATCTGTCACAGGATCCACTGTTTTAGTCTATCAACAATAATAAATACAAATATAGACAATCAAGAGCAATAATGTTCAATAAATGAATTAAAGGAATTACAAGAGTCCAAATACTCCAATTACAATAATAAAGGAAAGAATAATGAATAAAAATGAATACAAGTTTAGCGGAAGTAAACAAAAGAGTTATATTATCTTCTTTCTGGTTTCTTTTTCTAATGCTATAAACTTAGACTCAAGTTTATCAAGACGAGGAGTCCTCCAGTTCTTCTCTAATCTCTGAGCGAACTGCTTGGGTACTAGTCACCTCTGACCATCAATAGGTGCGATAAGCGCACTCCATGCACCCGCAGGAGCTCCCGCACAGGCTATCTCCATTTCCCACTGACGGTGCCACATCCTCTTCATACGGGATGGTTCCTTCATAGGAAACCAGTCCATCTTCCGGCACATCTCCTCCATCTTTACAGACTAATAAACATATACAAAACAAAGGAGTGAGTTCTAGAGAACTCAGTAAGAAACAATCATAATTCCCATCAATTAACCAACAATGCCAAAATGCACAAATAATATGAATGAACGCAAATTATGAATGATACTATGATTTCTAACTATGCAGGTCTCTAACAGTTGACATGCTTTAAGATATACACCAGCCCTCCTCTGGGTAGGTCTAGTCACTCTGATCCGACAAGGACTGGTTACCTCTGTAGGGATCCTGGGAAAAAGGGAAAGTCCACACTTGGCTCTCATTTCCATGGTTGGGGTTAACTCAACACTCTCTTACCATGACCATTGGTAATGAGTACTGGCGCATGTCGGGGTTTCTAATCCAATGGAAGGTCATACTGGTTACATGTCTACATGAAGTCCAGATACATCCCCTATGGCACCAACGAACTTGGTTCAGTATCCTTCACAACCTAGGAGAGAGAATCCTCACGGACTGGCTACTGCTATTAGACTCCACTCCTTAACCCTATGGTCATCCACATATTATTGGGGCGGATGCTCTCATGACTCCTCACGACACCTGGTCCGTTCCTTGGACGTCCATGATCCCAACCCTACATATGCAACCCTACCATTTACATACTAACAGTGGACCAACGTCACATCACTGTCATCACGGGTCACTCGGTTTCAATCCCCCTACCGAAAGGGTAGTAGCATGTGGGGTACCTAGCCATGCACTTCTAGACTCTTCCTAAGAATGTCATCAAACAGTCATGACAGGTCTGGAGACATCAGCAGGCATGTGTCCCATTCCACAGCCTTCTGATATCCCAAGCTAAGATATCCCAAAGGAATACCTCATCTATCAGAACCTTATACTAATCATTAACAATACATAACATTCATAATCAACAAAGTATATATGTAATCAAGACAAACATCAGTAGTACAACAAGATTAGTATATAAAATATGACTACAACAATATACATAATGAAAGCCTATTGCTAACAGACACTGGACTAGCATGTTCAAGTCTATACATAAAGATAGGATTGAAAGTCCTTATTTGCATATGAGTAAACTATCCGCAAAAAGAGATCCGTTAACTATTACAAGACTTTCTTTTCAAACAGAGTATACCTAAACACAGGGTTACAATATTATATAAGTTAATTGAATCAAAGTGAATCAGAACCAAAAGTCATTTGGTCACTGTTTACCAGCCGTTCGCTTAGGTTGAGCGACCACCACTAGTGACTGCCCCAAAAACAGAGAGTTTCAATCCAAAACTCAGGCTTCTGATCACTCGTTTTCAATCTGGATTTCGAGTGATCATGGCCTAAGTCTCAAATCTAATACTCCCAAAGCCAAAGGGTGAAGGAATCCTAACAATTACCATCATTGGGTTACTCAGAACTCTCCCCTTAATTGGATTATCCTTTTCACAAAAGCAGGGTTTCGTTTTTGGATGAATCACCTCAAGTAGATTGGAAAGAGAGTTACAAATGATCAAAAAGGGTAACCACCATGATGAGGGGATGGGTTAACACGAAATTGAGAGACAAAGGAGATAAAGGATGAAGGGTGAATCCATTACCTCACTTCAGAAAGCCAGAAAAAGGGAAGGACTGATCTCCAAATCACTGCCAGCACTTCAGATCCACTTTCGGAACTTCCCCGCAGCCGTCTAACCTCCAAAATTAGCAACCACGAATAAAATATTCGTAACTTGGACGAGGGTTACCTTTTATAGAAGTCAGGGGGCAAAATAGGGCAAAAACTTCAAAAACAGACCGGGCGGTCGCTCTAGGCGGTCACTTGGTTTGATCGACCGCCACTAGCAACCGCCCCCATGTATTTTTCCATACAAGGGTGCTTTTGCTAGGGGGTTGATATCCAAGTACAACCTAGCCCTAAAGAAGAGATGGGGGAGATCTTACCTTCATTCCGGACATCTCCGAACAACACTTGTCTTCCAAAAGTCCAACTACCAAGCAAGGTAGGCTCTTTAGACAGGGGATCCAGATCCATGGATTCAGGGTATGGATCATGGACTTCCTGTCACGCCCTCCCAGCCGGTACCCTATCTGGCATACCCGAGAGTGTGATCCACAGCCCGAAGATCAGGTATCGAGTGATCAACCTCCCACATAAACAATAACATAATCATGAACAATCATAACAAGAGTGCGGAAGATAAATCATGGATCCAATAATGAAAGATTGAATCATAAACGAATCAGAATAATAGATATAATCAGAGTGTCAACAGATAAGTAAAGTGAAGCAAAAATCCCACTTTACATCCAGCGGAAAAGTAGCTCGAAAGAATAAACTAGATAAAAGCTAATCCCAGTAGCAAGTACATTGGGTAACTAAATTATTCTCCACTTTGTAGACGACATCCTTGTAGGTGTAGATCTCATAAATAGCACAAGGACGCTTCCACTCAATGGTCGGACTAAGCATTGTACGGAGCATAACCACCCGCGGAATCTTCAGAGTAATTGTGGTAACCGCAATCACCTTCCTGGAGATATGCCTCTTCGCCTTGCGCTTCCTCATAGGGACCGTCATAGTACTCGATACACTGCAGGATAGTCTAACAACATTGTACAATAAAGGAATGAGTTTCAAAGAAACTCAGTAAGGCAGTTAAAATCCATAATAACATAAATGGCAGGATTCCAGAACAATCATGAATGCAATATGATATGAGACAAGCAATGAATGAATGAATCTAACTCTATGTATGCTGGTCTCTATTGGCAGACATGCTTTAAGTCATAGCACCGTACTTCCGTAGGAAAGTCTCAATCACTCATCATCGGTTGGTAATGGGTCCGGCATCCCTCGGGACATTCCATGGCTAGGGGGTTAAGTCAACACACTCTCTCACAACCATTTGGTATAAGTACTGGCGCATGTCGGGGTAATACCTAGCCAAATGCAAGTCTTCTACTTGGTTACATCAAGTCGGATCCAGATACTTCCATTCCTCGTCCCCGACGATCCTTTCCGGTATCCTTCACACTAGAGTCCTCATAGTCCCCGACTACGGACTCACCAACCCTATTGATCATCCACATATGGTAAACGGGAAGCTCTCACGTCCTTTCACGGGTTGGTTACCGGTCTTAAGCGCCCGTGAGCCCAAGTCTAACCATATGCAACCCTACCAATAAATGGCCCCCACAATGTGATTCCTGTCCTCTCACGGGTTGGTTACCGGTCTTGAGCGCCCATGAATCCCCATTGCTACCACGGGTCGTTCGGTCTCAATACCCCTCCGATTAGGGTCGACATAACAGGACATCCTAGCCAAACACTACTAGACAATCCTAGATATGTCATCCAACGGTTTAGGAAGGTGTCCAGAGGGCATCTCCGGAAACATCCCATAATATTCCCGTAGTAGTCCAAGGACAGAAATGTCAAAAGGACACCTCTCCTTCCCAAACCATACGTAAGCATACACATGCATCAATTCATATCATCACATATATGGTAACTCCATATATGGAAAGAAATCAATATTTACAAACATTTGTATAACATTGGTAAGTAAATCATACATGAATCAATTCAATATGAATAAGTAATGCTACTGTAATCAAAGTTATGCAACAGTAGTATATCATTGTAAGAATCTAATTTAGGAAACATATTAATGATATTCAAATATAGAAACTAGATTCATGCTATCTATGTAATTAAGGAAATAACCATCCTTACCTTTTATAACTCGCAAAGAATCCTAAGAAATCAAGTAGGATCTTGGCAAACTTGAGAAGAAGGTCCTAAACAAGTATATACCACATATTAGGAAAGATCCCTAACAGAAAATATAGCAAAGCATCCGAAACAGACCAATTCGGAGTTGTTTGTACTCATTGGTCGAGTGGATTGGTCGAGTGGTCCAGTCGACCAATCGATCGACCAATGCGGACGATAACTTAGAAAATCGAGTTTTGAGATATGAAATCCGAATTTGATGGTTCAAGAGGATACTAATCAAGGGGTAGACTACATCAGTAGTATTCTAGCATATAGGGGACCTCAAAACACTAATCAAATCAAGGTATCAAGACCCAAATTAGGAAACAAAAAGTTACCATAAATAAATCAAACATGGATCTTGATGAAGTTTGAAATAGAAAACAAGGACAAGAACAATAGGAAGATGGATCATTGCTTTCGGTAATGAAAACATGAAAACATGCATAGGTCTTCATGGTATAAGGCTTAGAAGCATAAATCTAAATAAGGAAATAAAACCTACCATATATGTACTATCATGCATCATGAAGAACACATAGTAAGGTAGAAGAGAACAACTAGAATTCTATGGATTATGGATCATAGAAAGAAAACACAACCATTAACCACTAACATGATCAATGAAAGAAGATCCAAAGAGATCAGAATTCAGATTAGAAGATTAACAGAGATTAAATCATGGTTTGATCATGAATCCTTCAAAAGCTTGCAATGATCATGGTTAAGATCATTGTTCTAGCCTTTAATCCTTAGGATGATCATGAGAACATGTTCGAGAGATGTTTGCAACGAGAGGATGCAGCATCTCTTCTCTGTCTCAACTCAAAAAGGAAAGAAAAACAAAGATGTAGGAGAAGAAGAGAGAGTAGACATACCTTTTGATGCAAAAAGAAGAGTTCCGACGAAGATCCGCCAAGAAAACTCCAAGGATGCAAGAGAGATGACTTGCGAGAGGTCTTTGGTTCGTTCCGGAGGGTTTGGAGGCAGCAAATACGAAGTGGACTCGAGATTAGACTTAAATAGAGCAAGAATCAACCTAATTGCCAAAGACAGCACCCATTGGTCGAGTGGATTGGTCGACTGGCCCGGTCGACCAATCGGTCGACCAATGCGAGACAACAAGGCCAAAACGGGGAATTGAAGGCCCAGGATCAAATCCAAACCTAAAGGGGTTTTGCACACAAGTCAAGTGACTTACCTAGTAGGTAGAAATGCCTTCAAACCAAGATAGAGATCACTCCAAGTCCATCAACTAATTAGATCTTCATCGGGATTCTGTTTCCATAAATAGAACCTCAACATCAACCTTCATGGATTCAAAGCCGGACACCAAGTCCTCTCTTGGGATGGCCCAAAGCTGACTTCTTACTTTACTTCGGGTCATCGGACCTACAAATAACAAGGTTTCCGGGTCAAGGTTAGGGCTGGGTTTCACATTCTCCCCCCCCTTAAAGAAATTTCGTCCCCGAAATTGAAAGCGTACCTGTGCTTCCAAAGAGGTAAGGAAACTTCTCCTTCATGTCTTCTTCCTTCTCCCAAGAAGCTTCTTCAGGGGTATGGTTCTTCCACCGAATCTTCACCAAAGGAATGGCGCGATTCCGCAGCTGCTTGTCCTTCCTATCCGAGGATTTCGGCCGGTTCTTCATCATAGGTCAAATCAGCACTAAGTCCTTCAGGTGCTTGCTGCAAAATGTGTTCCGGATTCTCTATGTATTTTCGGAGCATCGAAATATGGAACACATTGTGCACACCAGCAAGAGGCGGAGGTAATGCTAATCGATACGCAACGGGTCCAACCTTTTCCAAAATCTCGAAAGGTCCGATGTAACGAGGGCTAAGCTTTCCCTTAACATTGAATCTCATCACACCCTTCATTGGTGAGACCTTGAAAGACTTTCTCTCCAACTTGAAATTCCAAATCGGTCCTTCTCTTATCGGCATAAGATTTACTGTCTCGGCTGAGTGCAGACTTAATCCTTTCTCTTATCATATCTACCATAGCACTTGTAGCTTCAATCATCTCGGGACCTAAGACTTTTCTTTCACCTGTCTCGATCCCGGTACAAAGGTGTCCTACAAGTACTACCATACAAAGCCTTGAATGGAGCCATGCCTATTGTTGCTTGATAAGCTGTTGTTATAGGCAAACTCAACCAAAGCTAGGTGTTCATCCCAATTACCACCCATATCCACCACACAAGATCCGAGCATGTCTTCCAATGTCCGAATTGTCCGCTCGGATTGTCCATCGGGGCTGTGGATGATGAGCTGTACTCAAGTTCAATTGGGTTCCCAAGGCCTTCTGCAAACTATTCCAAAACCTTGAGGTGAACCTAGGATCACGATCCGAGACAATACTTAATGGCACACCATGCAGACGAACCACATTATCCACATAAAGCCTGGCTAGCTTATCCAGGTATGAGTGATCTTCATAGGAATGAAATGGGCTGATTTGGTCAACCTATCAACAATCACCCACACGGTGTCATTGCCTTTACTTGTCCGAGGCAAGCTAGTCACAAAGTCCATGGAAATATCTTCCCACTTCCAACTGGGAATAGGAAGGGGTTGAAGTAATCCAGATGGAGGTTGTCGAACGGCTTTCACACGTTGGCAAGTCTCACACTTGGCAACAAAATCGTCAACATCCGCCTTTAGACCAATCCACCAAAAATGTTCCTTCAAGTCCTTGTACATCTTGGTGCTTCCCGGGTGTCTGATAAAGTGGCCGACTGGTGTGCTTCCTTCAATATTTCTTTCTTAACTTCATCGTTTGCGAGGCACACCAGTCTTCCTCTAAACAACAAAGCACCATCCATGGATATACCAAAGTCGGGGTCCGACTCGGGATTCGAAGAAATCTTCTCAACTTTGGTCAAAAACTCTTGATCGAAACTCTGTGAGCAACAATCTTATCTCTAAGACCAGATCTTGCCGTCATGGCGAAAGAATAAAATCAGAATTCTCGGAACGATTTCCAAATCAAAACTCTCAATAGAAGACCACAATGGTAAACTCAAAGCATTCAAATCCAAAGTCTTCTTCCGGTTCTTCCTACTAAGAGCATCAGCAACAACATTTGCTTTCCCGGGATGATCTTGAATATCACAATCATAATCGGAGACGAGTTCCAACCATCTCCTTTGTCTCATGTTCAACTCCTTTTGGGTAAAGAAGTATTTCAAACTCTTATGATCCGTGAAAATGGCAATCTTCTCACCGTAAAGATAATGTCTCCAAATCTTCAAAGCAAAGACAACGGCGGCAAGTTCTAGATCGTGAGTGGGGTAATTCCGCTCATAATCCTTCAATTGCCGAGAAGCATAGGCTACGACCTTGCCATGTTGCATCAGTACACAACCCAAACCAATCTTTGACGCATCGGTATAAACTGTCATACCACCGGAACTATCGGGTATAGTCAAAACCGGGGCACTTGTCAATCTATCTTTCAACTCTTGGAAATTCTTCTCACGGGCGTCGGACCAAACAAACTTCTCTTCTTTCCTGGTCAACTTAGTCATAGGAGCAGCCAACCGAGAAAAGTTCTCAATAAACCTTCGGTAGTAACCCGCCAATCCAAGAAAACTTCTTATTTCCGTTCTTGACTTCGGTCTCTCCCAATCAGCCACGGCTTGGACCTTTTCGGGATCGACACGAATACCTTCGGCTGAAACTACATGACCAAGGAAAACTACTCTCTTAAGCCAGAAATCACACTTGCTAAACTTAGCAAACAACTTCTTTTCTCGCAACCTTTGCAAAGTGAAACTTAGATGACTCGCATGCTCTTCTTCGCTCTTCGAATAGATCAAGATGTCATCAATGAAAACAATCACAAACTTATCAAGCACATCATGAAATACTCGGTTCATGAGGTCCATGAACACCGCGAGGAGCATTGGTCAATCCGAAAGGCATGACTCTAAACTCGTAGTGACCATACCGCGTTCGGAAAGCTGTCTTGAAGATATCACTAGACTTCACTTTCAATTGGTGATATCCGGACCTTAAGTCAATCTTTGAGAACACAACTGCACCCTTCAACTGATCGAAGAGATCATCGATTACGGGCAGCGGATATCTATTCTTGATAGTCAACTTATTCAACTCACGGTAGTCGATGCACAAGCGCATACTACCGTCTTTCTTCTTGACGAACAAGACCGGAGCTCCCCAAGGTGAAACTCCCTTCTCTTCCTTAACTTTTCCCACCTAGTGTGTCACCTTGGTTTCCAAATTAGAAGCAAGATATCCAAGAACATCATCAACAACTTGCTTCCACTCTTTACTTAAAATCATCAAAAATCCACTTGACCAAATGATTGGAAATCTTAAATCATGCTTAAATATATCCATATAGTCATCAAACAATATTCCATAAGGCAAAAATCACATTTTCCAAAAATTCAACAGCAAATGAGGTCACTTGTGACCATTGGTCGAGTGGTTGGTCGAGTGACCCGATCGACCAATCGAGTCGACCAATGCAGGCAGAATCGAAAATTCGCATTATAAGCCTCATTTCCACATTCCAACCTCATTCTAACTTCTTCCAAAGGTGAGAGAGCTCTAGGGAAAATCTCCAAGTGTTCCCACAAGTGTTCTTGAGGTGATTTAGTGCTTCAACAACAACACCACAACACACCATCTTCATAAACAAGGTAAATCTCTCATTCTTTCTTCCATTTTCATCTTCTCATGCTTGCATTTCAATAAAACCATGCTTTACTTGTATCCAATGCTAGAAATCATGCTTAGGAATGCTTAGAAACATATTCCCTAGGTTTTAAACACAATGACATGCATAGACAACAAGTTTTAACACATTTGGTGCTCATCTCGCAAAGTTTTATACCGAAATCGATATCTTTAGAAAAATTTCGTTTTCTCTCAAACCGCTTGAAATTTTCGCACGAGATCAAATGCTACATGCTCAAGATGACATTGTAGATAGGTCCATACAATTTGATTTAACCAATTTCAACTTTTCAAAAATCCAATTTTGACCTAAATTGCAAAATCCCCAAATTTCTTCTTGCTGAATTTTACGCTTTAATCCAAGTTTTCGATCGATTTTCATCAAACAAACTTCATAGACATGAAATTCCAAGTATTGTGCACATGCTAGTATGTTCAAATCAAATTTCCCCCAAATTTGAAATTTTTTGAAAAATTACGAAAATACCCTTTTGGCTAAAATCTTGAATAGCACTAATTGGAATTGTCTCTTGTCTCTTTCACAGATACATCATGCAGAGGGGAGGACGAGGAGGAGGTAGAGGTAGAGGTCGCATCGTAGGTGCTCTCGGGGGCGGAGGTCGGGTTCCTTTCGAGCCCCGAGAGAGGAGGTTAGGAGGCCGGACCTGTTTGACACACCTCGGGCCGAGTTTGCATACGAGGCCTACTTCAGCTATTGTAACATCGAGATGGGGCGTCTACTTCACTTACGCCAGCTCGGAGCCTTCGGGATCCGGCGGAGGTTCGACACCTTACGGTGGACTCACCTCTTCACCGAGGATTTGCCGGTATACCGGAGCTAGTGAGGTTGTTCTTCAGCAACCTTACTTACACGAGAGGAGGCTCGGGGCCGGGGACATCCACTCGGACTTGTCCTCGGGAGCGGGGGTCCACCGGACTCGGATTCGCTTCTCCACCCGGACAACGGCTGAGATCCTGCGGGTCCCTTACTACCCACATCGGTGTGTGGATACCTGCCGGAGCGGACACTGGATAGCCATCCCGATGCCGTACGAGCTTCGCGAGATATGCTCTACGCTATGGGATAGCCGCCGATGCTTCACACCGTGGACTAGCGGACGGATGACGGGTTCTGCACGTATTATCGGTCGCATAGTCGGCCGAAACATCATGCCAAAGCCGGACATCACCATCGGGTCACGGTGATGGAGGCCTTGGTCATTTACCGCATCTACATGGGCTTCGAGATCGATCTTTCCTACATCATTCAGCGGGTCATGCTTTGGACTTAGGTTCTGCGGCCTAGCATGCGGAACCTTTGCTATGGGAGGCTTCGACTTTGATCTTCGGGCATTTCGGGGTGAGTTTCGAGGATACTCCGATGGACACTAGATCACGGGGATACCCCATTGGGACTCGGACCATTCGACGGATGAGACTACATCGGTTAGAGAGATCTCCTGGTCCGGAGGGTGAGGATGATGATGAATCGAGAGGATGAGGATGAGGGATCCGAGGATGGAGGAGAGGATATCGGTCTGATAGTGATGATCGGGCCGGAGATGATCCCACCGATATGCGCGAGGCTGAGCACAGTGCATCACGAGTTTCCTTCATCACATTTCGAGGCGGGTGGCCCTTCACATGCGGTTCCGGAGACTTCAGATCTTGGTGCACGGATGAGATCGATGACTTCCATGCTAGAGAGGATGGAGGTCGGACGGGAGCAGATGTACGAGAGGATGGAGTCTCGACGGAGACGAGGATAGAGCATCGGGTGACTCAGCTAGCGAGGAGTTCGAGCATATAGAGATCGAGTAGATCACCTAGATAGACTGTACCTTAGGATTTTCCATTTATGCTTTTCAGATGTAATCATTGTAAAACTTTTGAAATTAATGAAGTTCATTTTGTTTCTCTTTATTTATTGTATGTTATGCACTTTTCTTTTCCTTGCATTAGTGTCATTTGTTCAAGTATAATTATGGTATGTTATTCGGAAATGTTCTGTTATGCCTCAAAGTTCAAGTTTCTAATTCGGTGTTCTATTATTCACTTCTAAGAGTAGAAGAGTCACTTCAGATCAATGACTCGGGAATGTTCAGTTGTTGCCTTTTGTGGTTAGGATCTCCTCGAACCTTGGGCTCGATACCAATCATCCCGCCCTCCCGGCCGGTACCCTATCGGCATACCCGAGAGTGTGATCCACGGCCCGAAGATCGGGTATCGAGTGATCAACCTCCCACATAAACAATAACATAATCATGAACAATCATAACAAGAGTGCGGAAGATAAATCATGGATCCAATAATGAAAGATTGAATCATAAACGAATCGGAATAATAGATATATATCGAGTGTCAACGAGATAAGTAAAGTGAAGCAAAAATCCCACTTTACATCCAGGCGGAAAAGTAGCTCGAAAGAATAAACTAGATAAAAGCTAATCCCGTAGCAAGTACATTGGGTAACTAAATTATTCTCCACTTTGTAGACGACATCCTTGTAGGTGTAGATCTCATAAATAGCACAAGGACGCTTCCACTCAATGGTCGGACTAAGCATTGTACGGAGCATAACCACCCGCGGAATCTTGAGTAATTGTGGTAACCGCAATCACCTTCCTGGAGATATGCCTCTTCGCCTTGCGCTTCCTCATAGGGACCGTCATAGTACTCGGTACACTGCGGGATAGTCTAACAACATTGTACAATAAAGGAATGAGTTTCAAAGAAACTCGGTAAAGCGATTAAAATCCATAATAACATAAATGGCGGGATTCCAGAACAATCATGAATGCAATATGATATGAGACAAGCAATGAATGAATGAATCTAACTCTATGTATGCTGGTCTCTATTGGCGGACACTGCTTTAAGTCATAGCCCTTCTTTAGGAAAGTCCTACAGCCAAAGTCTCAATCACTCATCATCAGTTGGTAATGGGTCCGGCATCCCTCGGGACATTCCATGGCTAGGGGGTTAAGTCAACACACTCTCTCACAACCATTTGGTATAAATCTTGGCGCATGTCGGGGTAATACCTAGCCAAATGCAAGTCTTCTACTTGGTTACATCAAGTCGGATCCAAATACTTCCATTCCTCGTCCCTGACGATCCTTTCCAGTATCCTTCACACTAGAGTCCTCATAGTCCCCGACTACGGACTCACCAACCCTATTGATCATCCACATATGGTAAACGGGAAGCTCTCACGTCCTTTCACGGGTTGGTTACCGGTCTTAAGCGCCCGTGAGCCCAAGTCTAACCATATGCAACCCTACCAATAAATGGCCCCCACAATGTGATTCCTGTCCTCTCACGGGTTGGTTACCGGTCTTGAGCGCCCATGAATCCCCATTGCTACCACGGGTCGTTCGGTCTCAATACCCCTCCGATTAGGGTCGACATAACAGGACATCCTAGCCAAACACTACTAGACAATCCTAGATATGTCATCCAACGGTTTAGGAAGGTGTCCGGAGGGCATCTCCGGAAACATCCCATAATATTCCCGTAGTAGTCCAAGGACAGAAATGTCAAAAGGACACCTCTCCTTCCCAAACCATACGTAAGCATACACATGCATCAATTCATATCATCACATATATGGTAACTCCATATATGGAAAGAAATCAATATTTACAAACATTTGTATAACATTGGTAAGTAAATCATACATGAATCAATTCAATATGAATAAGTAATGCTACTGTAATCAAAGTTATGCAACAGTAGTATATCATTGTAAGAATCTAATTTAGGAAACATATTAATGATATTCAAATATAGAAACTAGATTCATGCTATCTATGTAATTAAGGAAATAACCATCCTTACCTTTTATAACTCGCAAAGAATCCTAAGAAATCAAGTAGGATCTTGGCAAACTTGAGAAGAAGGTCCTAAACAAGTATATACCACATATTAGGAAAGATCCCTAACAGAAAATATAGCAAAGCATCCGAAGCAGACCAATTCAGGGTTCTTTGTACTCATTGGTCGAGTGGATTGGTCGAGTGGTCCAGTCGACCAATCGGTCGACCAATGCGAGACGATAACTTAGAAAATCAGAGTTTTGAGATATGAAATCCGAATTTGATGGTTCAAGAGGATACTAATCAAGGGGTAGACTACATCAGTAGTATTCTAGCATATAGGGGACCTCAAAACACTAATCAAATCAAGGTATCAAGACCCAAATTAGGAAACAAAAAGTTACCATAAATAAATCAAACATGGATCTTGATGAAGTTTGAAATAGAAAACAAGGACAAGAACAATAGGAAGATGGATCATTGCTTTCGGTAATGAAAACATGAAAACATGCATAGGTCTTCATGGTATAAGGCTTAGAAGCATAAATCTAAATAAGGAAATAAAACCTACCATATATGTACTATCATGCATCATGAAGAACACATAGTAAGGTAGAAGAGAACAACTAGAATTCTATGGATTATGGATCATAGAAAGAAAACACAACCATTAACCACTAACATGATCAATGAAAGAAGATCCAAAGAGATCGAATTCAGATTAGAAGATTAGACGAGAGATTAAATCATGGTTTGATCATGAATCCTTCAAAAGCTTGCAATGATCATGGTTAAGATCATTGTTCTAGCCTTTAATCCTTAGGATGATCATGAGAACATGTTCGAGAGATGTTTGCAACAGAGGATGCAGCATCTCTTCTCTGTCTCAACTCAAAAAGGAAAGAAAAACAAAGATGTAGGAGAAGAAGAGAGAGTAGACATACCTTTTGATGCAAAAAGAAGAGTTCCGACGAAGATCCGCCAAGAAAACTCCAAGGATGCAAGAGAGATGACTTGCGAGAGGTCTTTGGTTCGTTCCGAGAGGGTTTGGAGGCAGCAAATACGAAGTGGACTCGAGATTAGACTTAAATAGAGCAAGAATCAACCTAATTGCCAAAGACAGACACCCATTGGTCGAGTGGATTGGTCGACTGGCCCCGATCGACCAATCGGTCGACCAATGCGACAACAAGGCCAAAACAGGGAATTGAAGGCCCGAGATCAAATCCAAACCTAAAGGGGTTTTGCACACAAGTCAAGTGACTTACCTAGTAGGTAGAAATGCCTTCAAACCAAGATAGAGATCACTCCAAGTCCATCAACTAATTAGATCTTCATCGGGTTCTGTTTCCATAAATAGAACCTCAACATCAACCTTCATGGATTCAAAGCCGGACACCAAGTCCTCTCTTTGGGATGGCCCAAAGCTGACTTCTTACTTTACTTCGGGTCATCGGCCCCCAAAAAACAACAAAAAAACAAAAACAAACGTACACCCCACACCCCCCCCCACACACCCCCCACCCAACACAAACCCCCCCAACCCCCCCCCCCCCCCCCCCCCCACCCCACCCCCGTTAAAAATACCAGCTACATTCACCCAACGGGAAGTCCCACCAAAAACCAAAAAAAAAAAAAAAAACCCACCCCACCGGCCACAAACAAAACCACAAAAAAAAAAAAAACACAACAAGGTTAAAACCAACCAACCAAACCAATTTTTTTTCTTTTCCTTTCTCCCTAAGAGCATCAAAGAACCACATTCGCCTTACCGGGTGATCTTTGAATGTCACAATCATAATCAGAGACCAATTCTAACCATCTTCTTTGTCTCATCTTTAACTCCTTTTGGGTAAAGAAGTACTTCAAACTTTTATGATCCGTGAAAATAGCAATTTTCTCACCATAGAGGTAATGTCTCCAAATCTTCAATGCAAAGACAACTACGGCGAGTTCCAAATCATGAGTGGGGTAATTCCGCTCATAATCCTTCAATTGCCAAGAAGCATAGGCTACGACTTTACCATGTTGTATTAACACGCAACCCAAACCAATCCTTGACGCATCAGTATAGACTATCAAACCGCTGGAGCCATCAGGTATAGTCAAAACCGGGGCACTTGTCAATCTATCTTTCAACTCTTGAAAATTCTTCTCACCAGCGTCAAACCAAACAAACTTCTCTTCTTTTCTAGTTAGCCTAGTCATAGGAGCAGCCAACCAAGAAAAGTTCTCAATAAAGCTTCTGTAGTATCCCGCCAATCCAAGAAAACTTCTTATTTCCGTCACAGTCTTCAGTCTTTCCCAATCGGCAACTGCTTGAACCTTTTTGGGATCAACACGAATACCTTCAGCAGAAACCAAATGGCCGAGAAATACTACCCTTTTGAGACAAAAATGACACTTGCTAAACTTAGCATAAAGCTTCTTTTCTCATAGTCTTTTCAAAGTGAAATTTAAATGCCTTACATGCTCTTCTTCATTCTTTGAATAAATCAGGATATCGTCGATGAAGACTGTCAAACTTATCGAGCACGTCATGAAATACTCAGTTCATGAGGTCCATGAACACAGCAGGAGCATTAGTTAAACCAAAAGGCATTACTCTAAACTCATAAGTCCATACCTTGTTCTAAAAGCTGTCTTGAAAATATCACTTGACTTCACTTTCAACTGGTGATATCCAGATCTCAAGTCAATCTTTGAGAACACTGCTGCACCTTTCAATTGATCAAAGAGATCATCTATCCTGGGCAGCGGATATCTATTCTTGATGGTCAACTTGTTCAACTCACGGTAATCAATGCATAAGCGTATACTACCATCCTTCTTGTTAACAAACAAAATCGGATCTCCCCAAGGTGATACACTAGGCTATATAAAACCTCTATCTAAGAGCTCATTCAGCTGGTTTTGTAGTTCTTTAAGTTCGGTAGGAGCCATTCTATACGGAGCTTTAGATACCCGAGCAGCTCCAAGGATTAGATCAATAGAAATTTCAACATCCCTATCAGGAGGCAGCTCTGACAAATCACCAGGAAAGACATCAATGAAGTCACAGACAACATTGACTTCTTCTCTTCCTTAACCTTGCTTTCATGTAGAACATCTTTCACTAATGCACAAACTTGCATCAATGCGGTCAATGTCTTCTTACCAATTCCTCCTCTTTCACCTTGAAATTCAAAAACTGAACTTCCACAAATCTGAAACTGAATTCTCTTTGAAGAACAAAGAATTACAGCTTTATGG
Source organism: Hakea prostrata (assembly GCF_041222555.1). NCBI lineage: Eukaryota > Viridiplantae > Streptophyta > Magnoliopsida > Proteales > Proteaceae > Hakea > Hakea prostrata. The sequence goes on along the minus strand of NC_142608.1, from coordinate 27,576,798 downwards.
GCTGTCAACCAATCGATTCCCAAAATGATATCAAAGTCTTTCATATCGAGAGGTACTAAATTGGCATCCAAGTTCTTCTCACCAACCAAAACAGAACATCTAACTAACACTTTATCTAGTTTCACAGCAAAAACAGTAGGAGTACTAATCAATAAACAACTATATACATTCTCAGGTGTTAGGTCAGTGTTCTTAATGAATGCAGATGATATGAACGAATGTGATGCACCCGTATCAAATGAAACAAATGCAGGTATAGAAGCAACTAACAATGTACCTGTACCACATCATGACTTGCATCTTGTTAAGTACCAAAAATACTGAACACTCTTCTAGAAGGAGGGGCAGGAGCACTCTTCACTACTGGAGCAGACTGTTGAACTGGCCTCTTTGGACAGGCACGAGCGAAGTGACCAGTCTGCTTACAAAAGAAGCAAACAGAGTCCTTAAGTCCAACTAGGATAGCTGTAGTTGGGGGCTTCTGAACCAAAGGTCTAGAATTTGCATTCACGGGCCTAGCGTTAGGAATATTCACAACTTGTCTATTCCCACCACACTAACTATGCTGGCTGGCTTGCTGAAATCCAGGACTCTGACCTACACTCCTAGGCTGGAAAGCAGGAGTAGGATATGGTGTAGGTCTAACAAAGCGCCGCTCCGTACGATCAACTAATTTAGGATTCCTTGACTACCAAGGTCTTTGCACACGAGCATTTTCCTTTTCAGTCTCTTCGAGCTTTTTCGAATTCTATACCACTTGAGCATAACTTTCAATAGGCTAAACTGTGAGATATGCTCTGATTGCAGGTCGCAATCCCTTAAATAATTTCTTCGCCTTAGCACAAATAGGCTTCAAAGAATCAAGAGCAAAGAAGTGAAGCTCTTCGAACTTCTGTTGGTATTCCAACACAAATAGTGATCCTTGCATCTATGCCATAAATTCAGCTTCCTTAGGATCCTGCACGGCTTCAGGGAAATAATTCTTGCAAAATGCTTCCTTGAAAATTTTTTCCAAGTCCGTCCACCAGTATACAAAGCTTCTAAGATAGGACAAGTAGAGGTCCACCAAGCATTAGCTTCGTGTTGAAGCTTCTGTTCAGCGAACAAAATCTTCTGAGCTTTAGAACACTGCAGATGATGGAAAGCATTTTCTAACTCTCACAGCCACTTGTTCGGAAACAAAGCATCATTGGACACTTCGGTGAAGGTAGGCACGTGCAACTTCAAGAAACTCTCCATCAAACGAGTATGAGGAGTTCCAGCCAACCTTTCCGCATTCAGGACTGCGGCATGAGGATTCCCATTAACACCAGCACGAGTCTCTTTGTGCAGAGTCATGAAACCCGTCAGCATTTGATGGAACTGATTTGCTTGTTGTTGCATCATATTGCCCATGATGTTGGAAATATCACGGAAACTTCCGATCTTCGGGGCATCGAGTACATCATGAGTACCTTGATCACCAGTGTGGGTCTGCAGATCAGAACCATCATTTGGTGTCTCACCACCTCCGTGGCTATTGGATCCACCACAACCACTTCTTAACAGAACCATACTGCAAAAACCGAAATGTCAAAAACACCAAAAATCGAAGATTCAAAAAAATCCACTAGTCCAAATGATTGGAAATCTTAAATCATACTTAGATACTTCCATTTAGTAATCAAATATGCAACCATAGGACAAAAATCACAATTTTCCAAATTTCATCAGAAATTGGAGCTACTGGGTCTGTTGGTCGATTGCTTGGTCGATTGGCCCAGTCGACCAACCAATCGACCAAGACTGGCAGCACGCGAAAATCAGGCTTTTAAGCATCAAAAACTCATTCCAAACTCACTTCAAACCTTGCAAACTTGAGAGGGAGCTCTGGAGAAGAAGTGCTAAGGTCTTCCTAAGTGTTTTCCAAGTAGTTTGGTGCTTCAACAACAACACCACATCTCACTTAGATCATCACACAGGGTAAACACTCATTTTCTCTCTCAAATTCATCTTCTCATGCTTGCATTTCATCAAAAATCATGTGTTGCTTATGTCTATTACTAGAAATCATGTCTAGGAGCTCCTAGAAACATGTTGCATGAGTTTTTAACACAATTACATGCTTAGACAACAAGTTCTAACACAATCTTGCACTTTCTCATCACTTTCGCAACCGAAATCGCCAAACTTTAGAAAAAAATCAATTTCTCACAAACCACTTGGAGTTTTTGCATGAATTAAAATGATGTTGTGGATGTATACATGCAGTTTGATTCAACCAATTTCAAAATTTTCAAAAATCCAATTTTGACGTAATTTGCAAAAATCCCCAATTTTCCTCCTTGCTGAATTTTTTACTTTAGACCAAGATTTCGATGGATTTTCTTCAAATAAAACATCTTAACATGTTATTCCAAGTATTATGCACATGTTAATATGTTCAATTTTCATTTTCCCCAAATTTGAAAATTTCCAAAAAAATTACGAAAGTGCCCTTCTGGCTGAAATTTCGAAACAACTCTAACAAGCAATGTCCTTTGTCTTTTCCACAAACATTCACACCATGTAGAGAGGAGGATGAGGTCGAGGCTGAGGTCGCCTAGTCGGTGCTCGGAGAGGCAGAGGTCGAGTTCCTTCTCAGCCGAGAGAAGAGGTACTATGGCTTGATCAGTGTAATACGTCGCAGGCAGAGTTCTTGTACGAGGCGTTCTTCGAGTACTGTCGCATCGAGTATGGGTGACTACTACACTTACGACAGCTGAGGGTGTTTAGGATCCATTAGAGGTTCGACACTTTGGAGTGGACCCATCTTTTCACGGCGGACTTACCCGTCTACCCAGAGCTGGTGAGGTTGTTCTTTAGTAACCTCACATCTGTCGAGGAGGCCAGAGGACAGGGTCGTCCTTTCAGACTGATCATTGAGAGCAAGGTGATGGAGACACAGATTTGGTTCTCCATAAGGATACTGGCACACATTCTCTAGGTGCCTCACTATCCACGATAGTGCGTATGGATACCCTCAAGAACTGAGGTGGACAGCTACTTGTTGCCTTATGAGCTTCACGAGATATGTGCCACTCTTTGGAGCGACTTAGGGTGTTACTTTCCATGGAACAGCAGGAAGATGATGGATTCTGCTCAGATTATCGGTCGCATTGTGGGCCGAAACATAATGCCGAAAGCCAGACATCATAATAGGGTCACAGTGATGGAGGCCTTAGTCATATACCATATTTACATGGGATTCCAGATCGACTTGTCCTACATAATCCAGAACATCATGATAGATCTCGTGGCACATCCGAGTACAAGGAACCTTTGCTTTGGGAGATTACTGACATTAGTCTTCCGACACTTTGGGGTGAGTCTAGAGGACAAACATGTAGTCATTGGAGCACTGGGGTATACGATAGGGATGAGGACCATCAGACAGATGCGGCTTACCCAAACTGTGAGATCTCCAGATCTAGAGGGTGAGGATGATGATGATACTGAGGAGGATGAGGATGAGGTTCAAGCAGATGAGGGTGATGTTGGTCCAGATTCTAATGATCAGGGAGAGGATGACACTGAGATGCATGAGGCTGATCCAGAGCATCATGAGATTCCCAGATCATCACATTTTGAGACTGGAGGTCCTTCACACACAGTTCCAGAGACTTCGGATCTGGGTGCACAGATGAGATCGTAGACTTCCATGCTAGAGAGGATGGAGGTCAAGACAGAGCAGATGTACAGTGCTATGGAGTCACGGCAAGAGTAGATAAAGTTGAGACATGAACTGATGGAGTCTCAGCTTACTCAGATTGCAGAGGACTTCAAAGCATTCAGAGATCAGAGTAGATCACCTAGATAGATTGTACTTAGGATTTCCTTTTATGCTTTATCAGATGTAGTCGTTATAAACTTTTCTTAAAATTAATGAAGTTCACTTTGCTTCACTTTGTTATTCAGTATTATGCACATTCCTTTTATTGCATTAGGAGATATTTGTTAAATCATAATTATTGTGTATTATTCCAAAAATCCAATTATGCTTCATTAATTATGTTTCTAGTCCAATTGCTCTATTATTCACTTCTAAGAGTAATTGAGTCATTTTTGGATCTATGACTCAGGAATGTTCCGTTATTGTTTTCTGTGGTTAGGATCTCCTTGAACTTTGGGCTCTGATACCACTCTGTCACATCCACCCAGCCGGTACCCTATCTGGCATACCCGAGTGTGTGATCCACAGCCCCAAATATCAAGTATCGAGGAAATCATCCTCCACATAGACAACAACATAATCATGAACAGATATAATCAATGTGTAAATACTATAAATAAAAGATCCAAATAAGGAAATGAATGACAGTATAATCTGAATGCGGAAAAATGATACCAGATGTAAACATAAAAAGGAGTAGAGTGAGGCGGATCTCACTCCACAGTTACAGTGCAAATGTAGCATGTAAGTCTAAAAAGAGATACAACTGTTCTTAAAGGAAAATAGAGAAATGGAAATCAACTAAACTAAGAGTCTTCTAATCTATAGATAACGTCTTCATAAGTATAGACTTCATCAATCCAACTCAGACGTTCCCACTCCACATTAGGTCTAATCGTAGTACGCAACGTGATCACTCGTCGGATCATCAATTTGATCTTCATTGTTGCCAACACCTTGCGTGTAGTACGCTTCTTTAACTGGTGCTTCTTCATATTGGCCTTCATAGTATTCAGTACCTGTAGTAATCTAACAAAAGAGATTGCACAAAAAGGAGTGAGTTCGAATGAACTCAGCAAGGCAAGTTAATTCACAACAACATAAATAACATGATTTCAGAACATAACATGATGCAATGCGATATGAAAAAGACAGTGAATGTATGAATCTAACTCTATGTATGCTGGTCTCTATAGGCAAACATGCTTTAAGTCATAGCACCATCCTTTTTAGGAGGGTCTCATCACACAACGTCATTTGGTAGTGGGTCCTTCATCCCTCAAGACAATCCATTGCTGGGGTATAGGTCACCGCTCTCTCACATCACCATTGGTCTAAGTACTGGCGCATGTCAAGGTAAAACCTAGCCCAATGCAAGTCATCTACTTAGTCATATCAACTCAGATCCAAAAACGTCCATTCCTCGCCCGTGACGATCCTTTCCGGTATCCTTCACACTAAAGTCAGCATAGTCCTTGACTACGGACTCATCAACCCTAATGGTCATTCACAAATAACAGACGGGAATCTCTCATGTCCCCTCACGAGTTGGTTACCGATTTTGAGCACCCATGAGCCCAAGTCTACTATTTGCAACCCTAGTAAATGGCCTCTCACGAGTATCCACAATGTGATTCATGTCCTCTCACAGATTGGTTACCGGTCTTGAGAGCCCATGAATCCCCATTGCTACCATGGGTCGTTCGGTCTCAATACCCTTCCGAATTGGATCTGATATAACAGGGGTATTCATAGCCAAACACTGCTAGAAAGCCCTAGGTATGACAATCAATAATTCGGGAAAGTGTCAGAGGGCATCATTGGAAATATCCCATACTATTTCCACTGATGTCCAAGGACAGAAATGTCAAAAGGACATTTCCCAATCCCAAATCATACCTAATCAATCACGATCTCAGATCAGTCACATCATATATAACCGACATCTCATCATATAAAAGAATATGTAAAAGCATGATCAATTCATTAAACAACATACATGAGTAAGCATGCATATATACTTGAATAATGAAAAAGACAACATAAGTAAGGTGATACTGTACTTATAGCAGTACGTCATAATTAGAAAATACAATATCAGTAGCAAATCTAAGAGTTTCCGTCATTAGAAACTAAAATACACGCAATCTATGTTATTATGAAAATAATTGTCCTTACCTTAAATAGCATTGATGATTATCCAATGATCAAAGAGAGAGGTTCCAAACCTAGCAAATAAACCCGAAACAATCATAGATACAACATTAGGAAAGAGGCCTAAAATATTGGAGATCAAACGAATCAAACTGAGCGAAAAACGGGGCTATTGACTTGCTTGGTCGATTGGTTGGTCTATTGAACCAGTCGACCAACTGAGTCAGTACGAAGCAAAAACATGGATTTTGATCTGAAACTCAATCTATAAGATTCGAAACTCTCCGAAACTTGGAGGAAACCTTTAGAACAGTATTCTAACACTAAAGGAGTATATATTAGGCATTAACAATGATTAAAAACACTATCTTCCAATTTGAAATCATGATTCCCCAATTTGGTGAAAACCCTAGTTTTCGATGAAAAATATACTATGAATCCATGGGAAAGACTAGAGATAATCAGATCTCATCCTAGTAGAAGAAAATCAGATATCATACACAAGTCCATCATGAAAATTAGATCCAATCCTATGAAACCCAACCTAACCTTGACCCGGAAACCTTGTTGTTTGTAGGTCTGACAACCCGAAGTAAGGCAAGAAGTCAACTATGGGCCATCTCAGTGGAAGACTTGGTGTTTGGCTTAGAATCCATGAGTGTTGATGACAGTGTTCCATTTATTTAAACTGCACCCTGATGAAGATGAATTTATTTGATGGACTTGGAGTACTCTCTGACTTGGTTCGAAGGCATTTCTACATACTAGGTAAGCCACTTGGTGTGTAATATACAGCCCTATTCTAACCTTGACCCTGACCCGGATCCACTGTTGTATTCAGGTCCGAGGACCCGAAGCGGTGGAAGAAGAGATTTATGGACCATTCTGATTGATGATCATGATTCGGAGACCGAGCCCATGGACATTGACAATGATACCCCTTGCTTAAATGCATTGTCAGTGTTTAAGGAAAGTCTGCGCATCGGAGAAGATTAATATGGTTGATGTACCAAATGACCTCCTGTGCACAATCCGAAGGTATTCCCCGAAACTAGACTTCTTGATTGAATTGTGGAAGAAAACCTCACTCAATTTGACCTTGTATAGCCTTCCAAATCCCTACTTGAAGTTGCTGTTCTAAACCTGAGTTTTCTGCTGAAAATATTTTGGTCGATACCATCGACCAAAATATCCCAGTCTACCAAGTTAATGATTCCATGGAATATTCCTTTTCTATTTAATATGACCTTGAGCCTTGAGCCTTTTGCAATCATTTTTCTCACACCGGGAACGTGGGGAGAGCTTCCCAAAGCAGCTCCTTGGTTAGTGTGAAGGGTATCTCATCAAAGACACTTAGTTTATCATTGATTCTTGTCTTCATCTTCCACACTAAGGTATGACTCTTCATTCCACTCTCTACCCTACCCCTTTTCTACTCTTTTCTATTGTCATCTTGCTGATGGGACATTTGGAATGGTGCTGCAACCTTGCAACCACCACTCCAAGTGCCTACTCATGCTCAATCCATGATTCCCTTAGCCATTCATTGATGCTAATGCTTATATCTCATGCCTAGCATATGTATTCCATGATTTACCTATTAACATCATACCATTTGATATCAAACTGAGCTATAGAGTGTATTATGTTCATGTTTAACATTACCATATGATTCCAATCGAATTTCTATTAGTTCCTCTAGCTATTGCATGCTATTCCTCATCAATGCAATCAATTCCAACTCATGCCATGATGTTTATCACTTGAACTTGATAGCTCAAATTGGGGCTTTTTAATCGGACCATTGGATTGGGTTAATTCCTTGATTTATAGTGTCCTGCTACTATTTTTAAGTATGCCTCCAAGTTTCAGATTGATCTGAACACCGGAAGACTCATTTCGGACCAAAATCCCCAAAATCCACTATTCTGCCCGAGGACAATTTTGGTCGATACTTTTGGTCGATACCATCGACCAAGACCATCGACCAAAGTTGTTGCTGACAGCAACCTTGGTCAGTTTTGACCCAAATGCCTACTCATGCTCAATCCATGATTCCCTTAGCCATTCATTGATGCTAATGCTTATATCTCATGCCTAGCATATGTATTCCATGATTTACCTATTAACATCATACCATTTGATATCAAACTGAGCTATAGAGTGTATTATGTTCATGTTTAACATTACCATATGATTCCAATCGAATTTCTATTAGTTCCTTTAGCTATTGCATGCAATTCCTCATCAATGCAATCAATTCCAACTCATGCCATGATGTTTATCACTTGAACTTGATAGCTCAAATTGGGGCTTTTTAATTGGATCATTGGATTGGGTTAATTCCTTGATTTATAGTGTCCTACTACTGTTGTTAAGTATGCCTCCAAGTTTCAGATTGATCCGAACACCGGAACACTCATTTCGGACCAAAATCCCCAAAATCCACTATTCTGCCCGAGGACAATTTTGGTCGATACTTTTGGTCGATACCATCGACCAAGACCATCGACCAAAGTTGTTGCTGACAGCAACCTTGGTCAGTTTTGACCCAAATGACATCCGATCTTCCCGACTTCTTTTCTAACTTATTACTGATGTTTGTTTAGGGCCTTAACAATTCTATTGGACTATTCTTGGTATTCTCAATTCATCATCAACTCATCCAAGGTAAGGATGGTTATATCCATAAACATATAAGTCATCAAATATTGAACTGTGCTTTATCCAAAGAATGAAATCTCTAAATTTCTTTCAATCATTATGATACTGTTACATATGTGTTAGAACAGTAACATTTAAATCTTTATACTTTTGTTGTGTTACTTTATCATTTTGATTTGCTTATGTTTATAATGATTCGTTTCAATATCATGATTTGATTACTATTATTAATATGCATTGGATGCATGAGAAATGATGAGATTTGATGTGTGATTGCTTACGTATGACTTGGGATTGGAGGGTGTCCTACTGACACTTCTGTCCTTGGGCATCGAAGGGAATAGTATGGGATGTTCTCCGATGGTGCCTATCAACACTCTCCCGAGTTATTGGATGACATACATAGGATTGTCTAGTTGTGTGGCTAGGTTCATCCTTGTCGTGTCAGACCCGAATCGGAAGGGCATTGAGACCGAACAACCCGTGGTAGTGTATGGTTGGATGGGCGCTCTAGGCCGGTAACCAATCCGATAGGGGACATAAACCATGCTACGGATACCTGAAAGGGGCCATTTATTGGTAGAGTTGCATATGGATAGACTTGGGCTCACGGGCGCTCAAGACCGGTAACCAATCCGTGAGAGGACGTGAGAGCTTCCCGTTTACTATATGTGGATGACCAATAGGGTTGATGAGTCCGAAATCCAGGATTTCGCTGACTCTAGTGTGAAGGATACCGGAAAGGATCGCCGGGGGCAAGGAATGGACGTATCTGAATCTGACTTGACCGACTGAGTAGATGACTTGCATTGGGCTAGGCTTTACTGTGACATGCGCTAGTACTTGACCAAATGGTGATGTGAGAGAGTGGTGACCGATCCCCTTACCACGGCTTTTTGATGACTTTACCGATCTTCCCCGGCATTCCCAAGATATGGAAATGGGAGAGTGACTGACGACCCAGAGAAGTACGGTGCTATGACTTAAAGCATGTCTACCTTAGAGACCAGCATTCATAGCATTAGGCTCATATCTACATCATATGTTCCATATCACATTGCATTATTATATGTTCTGAATGTGTATGATTTCTAATTATGGAATAACTTCCTTGCTGAGTTCTTCGAACTCATTCCTTTTTGTGCAAATGTTTTAGATTACATTCCAGGTACCGAAGATTACGATGGCACCTCCTATGAGGCGGACTATGATTCCACATACTACCCTCCGGGTAGTGGCATCGGTGAGGATTCGTATATTGGAGCCGAGGAGGATTACTATACGCACCAGGGTTAGCCCCACAGTTGTGCGGGCGAGGCAGCGCTGGGTTTACTTCATCCGTACTGTTGAGGAGACTACCATTAGTATAGAAGAAACCCTAGCATAGTGCCCCATTCCCCTGGTGTATTTGTGGAACCTTGGATCTTGTAATTAACTTGTTTTTGAATTATTCTGGTGACATTTGGATATGTAACTAACTTGATTTATTTCTTTTCCGCTGCTCTGAGAGGGTGGCTACCACACCTTCTCACCCTTTATGATTTTGATCACACTTTATTATTATCTATATTCCGCACTCTGATTTAGTTAATCTTATCTTATTCATGATACTTAGTATTAGCTGTTTTTTTTTACCATTGATTATTACTGTTCATGATTGTGTTACCGTGTATGTGGGAGGCATGGACCTCAGATCATTGATCTTTGGACTGTGGATCACATCCCGGGTATTCCAAATGGGGTACCGGCTGGGTGGATGTGACATGGTGTGTGTGCAAAACCCCTTCATGTTTGGATTGGATCTGAGCTTTCAATTCCCTATTTTGGACTTGCTGTCCTGATTGGTCGACTCATTGGTCGACTGGGCCAGTTGACCAATCAATCGACCAATGGGATCTGTTTTGCTGAATTAGGTCTTGGCTTCTTTATTTAAGCCCAACTTCAAGTCTAATTCGTCTTTTGTGCCTCCAAACTCCCTGGAACGAACCAGAGCTCTACTCAAGTCATCTCCTCTGCATCCTTGGTGATTTTCTTGACGGATCTTCGTCAAATCTCGTGCATTTACATCAAAAGGTATGTGATCATCCTCCTTTCTTCTCTATCTCTGATTCTCTATAGTTTTTCTTTCCTTTTCTATTTCAGAACAGTAGAGTTGATGTTGTATCTCTGTTGCAACGATCACTCTACTCATCTCCTCTCTTTTCCTAAGGATTTAAAGCTTGATGGATGATCTTCATCAAGATCATCACTCGCTTTTGAAGGAAACCATGTATTCATCTTCTTTCCTTTTTTAGATTTAATGTTCTTCAATCTTAGATCTGTTTTTCTAGAAGTTGTATACATGTTTTTCATGAAGTCTTTATTAGATTAGTAATCCATCACTCTACAGTTTCTCGTCCATGAATTTGCCATAATTTCTCCAAGAACCATGATTGATCTAATTATGGTAAGTTTTTGTTTCCTATTTTGTGACATGAAGACTTGATATTATTTGGGTTTTGAAGTCCTCTATAGACCAATACACTATCCTTGCATATTCCCTCTTGTTTGTTGTCTTTTTGAATCACAAAATTCGGATTTTGATTCAGAAATCTCTGATTTTGTCAGTCACTGACTCTGTTGGTCGACTGAGTTAGTAGACCAATCAATCGACCAATGAGGACAGTAACCTCATAATTGGTCTGTTTTGGATGATTTGATCTCTTACCTTCTAGGTTTCTTTCCTAATATGATATATGTACTTGTTTAGGACTTTCTTTCCAAGTTTAGACAAGATCTTCCTTGCTCCCCAAGATCCTTTGCGAAGTAATTAAGGTAAGGATAGTTATTTCTTTAATAACCTAGATTGCATGATTTAGTTTCCATATTTGAATCTCTTTGATTTATTTCCATAAATACATTCTTATTTTGATTTACTATTGATGCAACTATTCTAATTACAATAGCATTACTTGTTTATGTTAATTAGTTCATGTATGACTTTAACTGCCAATTATATGTGAGTTGAATCATGGGTTTGATTACTTTCCATATTTGGAGTTACTATATTTGTGATATGATTGATTCATGGTTGTGAATGATTAGGTATGGTTATGAAAGGGGAGGTGTCCTTTTGACACTTCTGTCCTTGGACATTAACGGGAATATTATGGGATGTTTCCGAAGATGCCTTTGGACACCTTCCTAAACTATTGGTTGACATACCTAGGGCTATCTAGAAGTGTTTGGATAGGATGTCCCGTTATATCAGACCCTAATCGGAGGGGTATTGAGACCGAATGACCCGTGGTAGCAATGGGGACTCATGGGCGCTCAAGACCGGTAACCAATTTGTGAGAGGACATGGATCACATTGTGGATACTCGAAAGAGGCCATTCATTGGTAGGGTTGCATATGGATAGACTTGGGCTCATGGGCGCTCAAGACCGGTAACCAACCTATGAGAGGACATGAGAGCTTCCCGTTTACCATATATGCATGACCAATAGGGTTGATGAATCTGTAGTCAGGGACTATGAGGACTCTAGTGTGAAGGATACCGGAAAGGATCGCCAGGGGTGAGGAATGGATGTATCTGGATCTGAGTTGATGTAACTAAGTAGAGGACTTGCATTTGGCTAGGCTTTAACCCTGACATGTGCCAATACTTAGACCAATGGTGATGTGAGAGAGCGATGACCTAAACCCTAGCCATGGAATGTCCCGAGGGATTCCGGACCCACTACCAAAAGGCGTTGTGTGATTGACCTTCCCAAAGAAGTACGATGCTATGACTTAAAGCATGTCTGCCAATAGAGACGACCAGCATACATAGAGTTAGAATCATAATGCATCATGTGTTTCATGTCACATTGCATCTTACTTTGCTTTGAAATCCTATTATTTATGTTATTATGGATTAACTGCCTTACAAGGTTTCTTTTGAAACTCACTCCTTTTGTGCTATATATTGTTAGATTTCTCTACAGACTCTGAGTATCATGATTGCTCGTATGAAGAAGTGCAAGGAGAAGAGAGATATCTACAGGAAGGTGATTGCGGTTACGACGATCACATTGAAGATTCCGCGGGTGGTTATGCTGCGTACGATGCTTAGTCCGTCGATAGAGTGGAAGCACCCTTGTGCCATTTTGAGATTTATACTTATAGAGATGTTCTCTATAAGATTGAGAACGATTTAGTTACTCATTGTACTTGCTATTGGGATTAGTTTTGATCTCTTTTCCTTTCTTTTCTGAACAACTTTTCTGTTGTTGGTAGAGTGAGATTTCCGCCTCACTTTACTTTATGATCTTGATTTTTCACCTTTCGTACTTGATCGTGTCGCTAACCAATCAAAAATAAAATCCTATACTAATCTAGCAAGTAGAAAGTACGGGGTCGAACTATGGGGAACTAAAAGGCTAAGTCACTTAAGATTGAATTCAACAAAACTAAATTTAAACTAAACCTACTAATTAATGCAAAAACATTAACTATGAATATGTGAAGATCTTTGGGATTTCGAATCCCCAATGCTCTTTCCTAACCGATATAACTCTACACTTCAAAGCAAATTAGGGATGGTATTCCTAGATATTCCCTATCTTCGCAAGACTATCGTCCTTCATGGAAGCTTGGCACGCTTAGTTTGCTGAGCTATAGAACATCTTTGGCCAAACTCAAACACAATCAACTAGAAGAGATAGAACAATCAAATTAATGAAATTAACATGGTTCATCTACATCTCAAAGAAAAGGAACTAGCTACTCATTATCACAAAGTTCATAAGAAAAATAAAGATGAAACATAGGGAGAGAGAGAGAGAGAGAGAGATGTGGTCTTCTTCTTCAACAATGAGAGAGATGAGAGCCGCGTTCACCAATCAAAAATAAAATCCTATACTAATCTAGCAAGCAGAAAGTACGGGGTCGAACTAGGGGGAACTAAAAGGCTAAGTCACTAAGATTGAATTCAACAAAACTAAATTTAAACTAAATCTACTAATTAATGCAAAAACGTTAACTATGAATATGTGAAGATCTTTGGGATTTCGAATCCCCAATGATTTTTCTTAACCGATATAACTCTACACTTCAAAGTAAATTAGGGATGGTCTTCCTAGATATGCCCTATCTTCACAAGACTATTGTCCTTCGCGGAAGCTTGGCATGCTTAGTTTCCTAAGCTATAGAACATCTTTGGCCAAACTCAAACACAATCAACTATAAGAGATAGAACAATCAAATTAATGAAATAAACATGGTTCATCTACATCCCAAAGAAAAGGAACTAGCTACTCATTATCACAAAGTTCATAAGAAAAATAAAGTTGAAACATAGGGAGAGGGAGAGAGAGAGATGTGGTCTTCTTCTTCAGCAATGAGAGAGATGAGAGCCGCATTCACCGTCTTCCTTTCTTCTCTGTGGCTGGCTTCTCTTTTATGTCTCCCGCACACAATGAATCCCTTCTCTTTACCCGTCGATTTGACATTTATTCTTTCGAATTTTGGAAACACTCAAAACTGAAAAGTTGTAGATATTTTCAATATCGTTCCATAGCATCTTGAATCATTGAAATCCAAGTTCATACGAGACAGATATGCCCAAAATACTGAAGGTAAGTTTGTTTACCTGATTTTCAGATTTATTACCCATTTTGTTCCTTAGACCTCCACCTGTTTCCAATTTGGCTATGATCTCACTTGTCATGATTTCTTGGGCAGAAAGATTGAATGCCATGATTTAAAATCCACCAATATCTAAATTATTTGCCAACTTTACTCCATATTATCTCTAATAACAAAAATCACCTTATTCATGAAAAATACTCAATTAGCTCTCTTTAATTAAATAAGTATGGGGAATTAAATCAAATAAATAATGGTAAATGCATGCCTATCAAATACCCCCACACTTGAGTGTTTGCTAGTCCTCAAGCAAAATGAAACAATAAATGCAATACGGGAAATAAATAAAGAAAAACATAACTCACTTTCGTAGGAATCACGGTTGCACTTAGCATGTGCAACAAGCCTTTAAACCCCTAGGTTACCCTAGTGGAAGAGTTGTGTCTCGTGAGTGTTTGCAGAGAATATACACACAAAATTCTTAAGTGCTCTTCTAATTATTCTGGCAATAGTAAGAGTAAAAAGACAGATTCCAAGACAAAGACACTCCATTAAAGATTGAAGAGAATATAGGCACCCCCACACTTAAGTTCTTTACACCCTCTCTTGAGTCTAGCTCTAGGCAAACAATTCAATCGAGAAGTCTCCTCTTATCTTCAGTCTACTAGTTCACCCTCAAATAAGACTAAACTAGGTACCAAATAATACCAAGAACTCAAGATCTAAGCAATATTGACCTTCTTAGACATTTCACCTTTATAAGCACATTAATTCACTTCTTTCTTTAATGGTCACAGTTCTAGTCCGTGCAATGTCTTGCCTCTTAAGCTTTCTAGATGGCCTATGTAACGAGTGTTGGGTCAACCACTCTCAAGCCAGATGGCCTTAAGGGACTAGGTGTAGAATACCCCTCGAACTTACTTACTCAAGCCAACTAGGCTACAGGCCAAGACAGGACCAAAGACACCCCAACTGTTTGACGCAAGGCACGATGTTGGTGACACCGAGACTCGATTACTAAGAAGGAGGTCTAACCTTTAAACTTCAGCATTTCTTTTTCTTTTTCTTTTTTTCTTTTTCTTTTTTTTTTTTTTTTTCTTTCTTTTTTTTTTTTTCACATTATACTTCAATTCACTTCATATTTAAATAGTCTAAAATCGGTCTCAACTTGTCACCATAAGCACAAGGCAGTACAAGACAACTAGATGGTCAAACCTTTTGGACTACCTGGAGTTCCTATTTTCCAATTCAACCTCAGTCTCAAAATGTAAAACCCAATACTATTCTCTCAAGAGGGTGCTTGTCACATCCACCCAGCCAGTACCCTACCTGGCATACCCGAGTGTGTGATCCGCAGCCCCGAAGATCAAGTATCGAGGTAATCAACCTCCCACATAGACAATAACATAATCATGAACATAAATAATCAATGTACAAAGTATAAACAAAAGATCCAAATAAGGGAAGAATAAATCATATATCATCAGAGTACGAAAGACAATCAAAATGTCTAAATAATAAGTAAAGTGAGGCGGAAATCTCACTCTACTAATCAGCGGAAAAGTAGTTCTAAAAAGAAAAGGAAAGGGATGAAAACTAATCCCAGTAGCAGGTACAATAAGTAACTAAATTGTTCTCAATCTATAGACAACATCTCTATAAGTATAAATCTCAAAAATGGCGCAAGGGCGCTTCCACTCTATGGTCGGACTAAGCATCGTACGCAGCATAACCACCCACGGAATCTTCAGTGTAATTGTCGTAACCGCAATCACCTTCCTGGAGATATGTCTCTTCTCCTTGCGCTTCTTCATACGAGCAGTCATGATACTCAGAACCTGTAGAGGGATCTAACAATACATAGCACAAAAGGAATGAGTTTCAAAGAAACCCAGTAAGGCAGTTAATCCATAATAACATAAATAGCAAGATTTCAAAGCAGAGTAAGATGCTATATGATATGAAACACATGATGCAATATGATTCTAATTCTATTTATGCTGGTCTCTATTGGGAGACATGCTTTAAGTCATAGCACCGTACTTCTTTAGGAAGGTCTCAATCACTCATCATTAGTTGGTAATGGGTCCGGCATCCCTCGGGACATTCCATGGCTGGGGTTTAGGTCACCGCTCTTTCACATCACCATTGGTCTAAGTAATGGCGCATGTCAGGGTCAAAGCCTAGCCAAATGCAAGTCTCCTACTTAGTTACATCAAGTCAGATCCAGATACGTCCATTCCTCGCCCTTGGCGATCCTTTTCGGTATCCTTCACACTAGAGTCCTCATAGTCCCTGACTACGGACTCATCAACCCTATTGGTTATCCGCATATGGTAAACGGGAAGCTCTCACGTCCCCTCACGGGTTGGTTACCGGTCTTGAGCGCCCGTGAGCCCAAGTCTATCGATATGCAACTCTACCAATAAATGGCCCTCACAATGTGATTCCTATCCTCTCACGGGTTGGTTACCGGTCTTGAGCGCCCATGAATCCCCATTGCTACCACGGATCATTCGGTCTCAATACCCCTCTGATTAGGGTCTGACATAACAGAACATCCTAGCCAAACACTAGACAGCCCTAAATATGTCATCCAACAGTTTAGGAAGGTGTCCAAAGGGCATCTCCGGAAACATCCCATAATATTCCCGTAGTTGTCCAAGGACAGAAATGTCAAAAGGACACCTCCCCTTTCCAAACCATACTTAATCATTCACAAACATAAATCCATCATATCACATATATGGTAACTTCTTATATGGAAAGAAGTCAATAACAACATCCAACTTGTATATAATTGGTAAGTAAATCATACATGAATTAATTAGCATAAACAAGTAATGCTACTGTAATCATGGTAGTTGCAACAATAGTATATCAATGTAAGAATCTATTTAAGGAAATAAATCAAAGAGATTCAAATATAGAAACTAGATCATGCAATCTATGTAATTAAGGAAATAACCATCCTTACCTTATATAACTCGCAAAGGATCTTGGGGATCAAATAAGATCTTGTCTAAACTTGGAAAGAAAGTCCTAAACAAGTATATATAACATTTTAGGAAAGATACCTAAAAGGAAGGAGACCAAATCATCCAAAACAGACCAAATATGAGGTTGTTGTCCTCATTGGTCGATTGATTGGTCTACTGCCTCAGTCGACCAAGTAGTCGACCAACTAAGACAGTGGCCTACAAAATCAGAGATTTTTTAACACAAAACCGAATTTGGTGGTTCAAAAGGGTACCAAACAAGAGGGAAAATACAAGGATAGTATGCTAATATATAGAGGACTTCAAAACCCTAATAATATCAAGTCTTCAAGTTACAAATTAGGAAACAAAAACTTACCATAATTAGATCAATGATGGTTCTTGAAGAATTCATAGCAAAATCATGGACGAGAAACTATAGGATGATGGATCACTAATCCGATAAAGATTTCATGAAAAGCATGTATAGATCTTTTAGAAAAATAGATCTAAGACTAAAGAACATCAATCTACTTAAGGAAAGAGAATAGATACATGTTTTCCTTCAAAAGCGAGTGATGATCTTGATGAAGATCATCCACCAAGCTTTAGATCCTTAGGAAAAAAGAGGGAATGAGTAAAGTGATAGTTGCAATAGAGATGCAACATCAACTCTACTATCCTCAAACAAAAAAGGAAAGAAAAGTAATGGAGAATCAAAGATGAAACATAGAAGAGGATGATCACATACCTTTTTGTGTAAATGCAAGAGATTTGACGAAGATCCGTCAAGAAAACCACCAAGGATGCAGAGGAGGTGACTTGCAAAGGGCTCTGGTTTTTTTCCAAAGAGTTTGGAGGTAGAAAATACGAAGTAGACTCGAGATTGGACTTAAATAGAGCAAGCAAAGACCTAATCAGCAAATCAGATCTCATTGGTCGATTGATTGGTCAACTGGC
This sequence comes from Hakea prostrata, assembly GCF_041222555.1. Lineage (NCBI taxonomy): Eukaryota > Viridiplantae > Streptophyta > Magnoliopsida > Proteales > Proteaceae > Hakea > Hakea prostrata. The sequence goes on along the minus strand of NC_142608.1, from coordinate 27,558,740 downwards.
CCAGTCGACCAAGCAAGACAGCAAGTCCAAAATAGGGAATTGAAGGCTCAGATCAAATCCAAACATGAAGGGGTTTTGCACACACACCAAGTGACTTACCTAGTAGGTAGAAATGCCTTCGAACCAAGTCAGAGAGTACTCCAAGTCCATCAACTAATTCCTTCTTCATCAGGGTGCAGTTTCCATAAATGGAACATTGTCATCAACACTCATGGATTCTAAGCCAAACACCAAGTCTTCCACTTGGATGGCCCATAGTTGACTTCTTGCCTTACTTCGAGTTGTCGAACCTACAAACAATAGGGTTTCCGGGTCAAGGTTAGGGCTAGGTTTCACAGTGCTCATTACATCAAATGGGATTTCTAAAACACTTAAACTCTCCTTTTGTATCTAAGCAAGGAATTAAAACATTTATCTTACCAAAGCCAGAAAAAATTGGGCACTTTTTATCTTTGTGACAATGCTCTACCAACTATCAACAAGTCTTACTCGAGTTGACACCCCCCAGACACACACTTCAATTATGCAATGACCTCAGTGCATGTAAGATATATAAAAAAAATGATAGAAGCAAATAGAGGAAAGAGTGTACCCGATGTTTGAAATCATGATAGAGCACGCAACAGTAAAACCTAACAACAAACAAAGAAAAGAAAAGAAAAAGAACAAGAAATAACATCTAAACAAATGGGTTGCCTCCCATAAAGTGCTAAGTTTAGAGTCTTCAGCCAGACTCAGTGAGATGCAGCCAATGGAGGTGGAAGCTCAAATCTAAATGCAAAGGGTGACTGCTCCAAAGAAGTGGAAGAGTCCAACAATGTGTTGACTTCCTCAATATTTAGGTTAGATTCCCCAAATGGCAAGTAATGTTGTGGGGGATCATCAATAAGCATGTTTGGAGCATAATCAGCCACTACCTCATCAATAAAGTTAATCGCAAAGCACTTTTCATCCCTATTTGAGCTTAAGGATGCATTGAAGATGTTGACTCTAAGTTTCTTATTGCCAAATGATATGTCCATGACACCCAATCTACAATTGATGCAAGCATTCACAGTGGCTAAAAAGGGTCGTCCAAGAATGACTGGTGGTAACTTATTGGTAGTTGTATTGTCCATATCTAGGATCAAAAAAATCAACAGGAAAATATAGATCCTCAACCTTTACCAAAACGTTTTCAAGTAGCCCACGGGGTCGTTTAATTGAGCGGTCTGCCAATTGTAGAATCACATCAGTGGATTTCAAAACTCCTAGTACCTATCATAAACTGAACCGGGTAAAATATTCACACTGGCTCCCAAATCAAGCAATGATTTACTTATAGATAAATCTCCAATGACACGTGAATTTAAAGGTGTACCTGGATCTTTAAGTTTAGGGGGCAGTTGGTTGGAAATTACCAAGCTGACTTGTTCAGTTAGGTGCATAGTTTTAGGTGTTTGAGTCTTCAACTTATGCTTTTGGATGCACAAATCTTTTAGAAATTTAGCATAAGCTGGGACTTGCTTGATAGCATCTAATAGTGGGAGATTAATATGAACTTGTTGGAATAAATCAGTCATTTCTTGCATCTTAGAATTCTTTCTAAAATCTGGAATTGAGGACTCAAGAGCTTCAGGGAAGGGGGCTTTGGGAGTATAAGATTTAGGAGTAGGACCCTCTACAATCGGAATGTGCAACCCCTTACAAGGAAATTGATGGGGAATACTCACAGGTGCTGTTTCTTTACTAGGCTTGTGTGCATCATCGCCAGTTTCATGGGTCAAATCAACCTCCTCTTGACTCTCATGATCAATGGGCAATGGCTTAGGAGTAGGCAAAGGTGCATTATATTTCTTCCCACTGTGTGTCACAACAGAGACTACTGGTGTGAAATCCTGCCTAATCCTAACCTTGCTACTGTGCCAAATCCATACCTACCATATGCATTATTCAATTTATTCTCTATTGTATGAGTTGCCTAGTTTCATTTGGTGGAAGTTTATCAAAGCTGATCTTTTTCCCCTTCTATTTCTTCCCTTTGATGAGAGAGTGATCTTAAGTCATTCCCATGATTGATTTTTCTTTACATGCTATTGTATAAAGGATCTCCATGCACTCTATAATGATCCTTCTACCCCTGCTGTTGTAGAGTGGACCTCCATACACCCTATAACCTTGTGAATTCTCCACATGACGATTTCGAAGAGAAATCAATTGTGATCTTCATGATTTGTTACTCCTTCTAATTGTTCCAAGACTTTAAACTTTTCATCTCATATTCCTCGATCAAAGGTTAATAATCTCTCTTGTATTGTATTGATCTACTCTTACTATGTTTTATTCTTTGTGATTGAGATTTAGAAGAAGATGCCGCATTCTTGCAACCATCTCTTCTACAATCTCCTATCATTCTTATGGTTTTATGATCTTCATATTGATCTTCGCCATGATCCTTGTGAAGTCTTCATGAAACCATGATCATACTTTTGATTTGATTTCAAAGCATGTTAGATTTATTCCTTGTTTCTTACAAAAGACTTATTGTTATTTGTTTTCCTTTGATTTTGGGAGAAGAAAGGTCAAGGTAAAAGTGATACACCTCCATCTCTTTAGAAGCCTAGTACTCTCCCAATTTCGAGGACGAAATTATTTTAAGGGGGGGAGAATGTAACATCCAGCCCAAACCTAGCCCGGACACCCTATTTATTTTGGGATAAAGAAAGACTTGTTCAATGTTAGACCTTAAAAGTTGGACTTTAATTTCAATATTATTATCTTTGAAAACCTTAGGAAGCCATGTCAGACCTTTCCCTTAGGGTAGATCTGTAATGTCTGGCCTTATCCTAACCTTGACCCGGCTCGGGACCTGTTATGTTTGTAGGTCCGAAAACCCGAAGTGGTGGAAATGAGACTTGTGGACCCTTTTGGTTGATGATTTGGTGTCGGAACCCAAGCCCGTGGACATTGACGGTGATGCCCCTCACTTGAGAGCATTGTCAGTGTTAGTTTTGAATCTGCGCACCGAAGAGGGGTGAATTAGTTGAAATACAAAATGAACTCCTGTGCTCAATATGAATATATTTCCCGAAACTAGACTTCTTTATGGACTTGTAGGAGAAAACCCCACTCCATTTGACCCCATATAGCCCTCCAAATCCTTGTCCGAAGTTGCTGAACTATGTCTGGCAAATCCTGCTTGCGCATCGAAGAAGGTGAGCTTAGTTTGTGGACCTAATGACATCACATGATTGATACAAAGGTATTTCTGGAAACTAGACTTCTTGATTGACTTGTAGAAGAAAACCTCACTCAATTTGAACTTGTATAACCCTCCGAATCCCTGTTCGAAGTTGCTGAACTATTTCTGGATTTTCTACTGAAACCTGTTACCTGTTTTGGTCGATGCTCTTTGGTCGATGCCATCAACCAAGGACCATCGACCAAAGTTGCCCAGAATCGAGAAAAAGATGCTTTTTGGATATTCCTTCATCTATTTAAGTGAAACCTCGAACCTAGAATGATATTTTACTCATTTCAACACCTGAGAACATGGGAAGGCTCCTCCTTAGCTTGGGTAATGACCTTCTACAAGAATCCTTGTCTCTCTTCTCCAACTATCATCTTCTAAGGTATGATTCTCTCTCTTGCTCTCTATTCTACCCTTCTTCTTTTACTGATGAGACCATGGCCAAGGTGCTGCAACCTTGCAAACACCTTGCCATGAACGTCTCTTCCCATTTATACTTGCTTTTCCTTCATTCTTGCTATGGCTCACTTGCATCTTGATCCTTACATATACATTACCATGATTCCTTGCTTAGCAACTTGATTTCTTATACTAAACTGAGATGTGGAGTATGATTAGTCTAATCACTGCCTTGCAAATGATTGTAATCATGTTCCTAACCTATTCCCCAACTAATTCTCTAGCTTCCCTTTCAATTACATCAATTTCTCATGAATTCTAGGATTCTTGTCTTTAGAACATAGGACCTCAATTTGGGGGTTTTCATTTGGACCATTGGATTGTGATAATACTTGCTAGGTAGTGTTCTTACATTGTTATTAATCATCCCTCCAAGTTTCAGATTGATCCGAACCCCGGAATACCCATTTCGAACCAAAATCCACTATTTTGTCCCGAAGACAATTTTGGTCGATCCTTTTGGTCGATACCATTGACCAAGACCATAGACCAAAGTTGTTGCTGACAGCAACCTTGGCCAGTTTTGATCCAATTAGCATCTGATCTTCCCAACTTCTTCTCTAACTTATTATTGATGTTTGTTTAGGGTCTTAACAATTCTTTTGGACTAATTCTTGGTATTCTCAATTCATCATCAACTCAACCTAAGGTAAGGATGGTTACCTCCATAAACATATAGATCATCAACTTATGATTTATGTTCATATTTATGAATAAAATCTCTTGATTACTTTTAATCTTTATAAGACTGTTATATATGTGTTAGAACAATAGTATTGAAATCTTTATACTCTTGTCATGTTACATTACTATTCTTGTTTACTTATGTCTATGATGATTCATTTCAATATCATGATTTAACTTGTATTATGAAAATGTATTGGATGCATGAGAAGTGATGAACTTGAATATGTGATTGCCTACGTATAACTTGGGATTGGGGAGTGTCCTATTGACGCTTCTGTCCTTGGGCACCGTAGGGAATAGTATGGGATGTTCTCCGATGGTGCCTATCGACTCTTTCCCGGGTTATTGGATGACATACATAGGGCTGTCTAGTTGGGTGGCTAGGTTTATCCTTGTCGTGTCAGACCCGAATCGGAAGGGCATTGAGACCGAACAACCCGTGGTAGTGTATGGTTGGATGGGCGCTCTAGGCCGGTAACCAATCCGGTAGGGGACATAAACCATGCTACAGATACCTGAAAGGGGCCATTTATTGGTAGAGTTGCATATGGATAGACTTGGGCTCACGGGCGCTCAAGACCGGTAACCAATCCGTGAGAGGACGTGAGAGCTTCCCATTTACTATATGTGGATGACCAATAGGGTTGATGAGTCCAAAATCCCGGACTTCGCTGACTCTAGTGTGAAGGATACCGGAAAGGATCGCCGGGGGCGAGGAATGGACGTATCTGAATCTGACTTGACCGACTGAGTAGTTGACTTGCATTGGGTTAGGCTTTACTGTGACATGCGCCAGTACTTGACCAAATGGTGATGTGAGAGCAGTGACCGATCCCCTTACCACGGCTTTTTTGATGACTTTACCGATCTTCCCCGGGCATTCCCAAGATATGGAAATGGGAGAGTGACTGACGACCCAGAGAAGTACGGTGCTATGACTTAAAGCATGTCTACCCTAGAGACTAGCATTCATAAAGTTAGACTCATATTTGCATCATATGTTCCATATCATATTGCATCATATTATGGATTGTATCATATGGTTTATATTTTATGGAATGACTACCTTGCTGAGTTCTTTTGAACGCACTCCTTTTTTCAACATATTTTGTTAGACTTTTCTATAGGTACTACCACTGTTGATTGTGGCAGTCAACCCTCTGGAGGCCGAGTTGAAGACTTGTATCATACTGGTGGCGATGAACTAGTTGATAAAGACGAGTAGACCGAGATCGGGACTTGTTTGTAACAGTTCAGTTTTATATTTGTGTGTTAGGGATGGGATGTCGCCTCATTCCCTTTTTAACCTTTTTATTTGAATTGTCGGGACTATAGCTTAGTTGTTTCACTTGTTATTTGGTGAATCGGTTGTAACCTTTACTTTTAGTCGTTTCATCTTCCGTTAATATTATAGGATGGGTTTCCTCCCTCCTTTTCACACTTGATTGTTTATACTAATGAAATCCTTTCCGCACTCTGATGTTATTTGTGAATCCTTCTGAGGTACTTTCTCGACTTTTATTGTTAAATTTTTGGAAACAAGGAATTGTTCTTGCTTTTGATTATATTATTGTGCTAAGTGACTATGATTGTTCCTAAACTTGATCGGCGGGACTATAATTCACTCCCTGGGTAATCCAGATAGGGTATCCCCTTGGTGGATTTAGGGCGGGATGTGACAGCTGGGACTTGTTCTTTCCTAGACCCAATTTGATGATTAGGGTTACCTATTGGTTGACTAGCTAACTGACCAACTGCCCTCCAACTGATGGCATCAGCTAGTTGACCAAGTTGGGTTTCCAATTTTTTAATGGACTGAGAATGGGAATGCAACAATTGAGTATTTTGCTCTAATCCACTAAGTGCTTTTAGTACCTTATCCTCAAATGATGAATTATGTGAGGGTTGTGGAGATGATGATTGCTTATTCCTATAGCCATTTTGGTGCATATTAAATGGAGGTGGCCTATAAGGTATTTGATTAGAGGGATTGGGCATTGAGTTTCGCCATGAAAAATTGGGGTGGTTTCGCCATCCTGGGTTGTAGGTATTGGAATATGGATCATTGCCCAATTTAGAGACTCCTTGGGCCAAATGTGTGTGCTCCTTAACAAACTCAGGGTATTATGTAGCCAAATAGCAATCAGTGATATGATGGGATAGGCTAGAACATAAAGCACATGCTTCAATCTGATTAGTTGGAGAGGAACTTGTAGGAAGTGGAGATGGGGTTTGTTGTCCTAATGACAAGAGATAATCCAATTTCTTAGATAGCAAGTCAACCTTAGCACTCATCTCAACGGTAGGATTGATCTCATAGAGACCGCTCCTCTTTGGTTGCCCAATGGATGGAATCTCAGTCCTAGCTACTGAAGCATGGTGTTGGGAGTTTTCACTAAGGGTCTCAAAAAGTTAACATGCTTCATTCTCATTCTTGTGCATGAAAGTCCCACCACAAGAAGAATCAAGCATTTGCCTTTGTCGGTCTCTAAGGCCATCATAAAAGCATTGAACCAATTGCCATTTAGGAATAGCATGGTGGGGCACTTTCTAAGTAATTCTTTTAGTCTTTCCCAAGCTTCATGAAGTTGTTCTCCTTCTTGTTGGGAGAAACTCGTTATCGCTCTCCTAATGCTATTGGTACGGCCAATGGGGAAGAACTTTTTAAGGAACTCCTGTTGCATTTCTACCCAAGTGGAAATTTTAACATTGTCCAAAAAATGAAGCCAATGCTTAGCTTTATCTTTAAGGGAGAATGGGAAAAGAATTAACCTTAAAGCATCAACTGAGAGGTTTGAATTTTAACCATGGAGGACACCTCTAAAAACTCATCTACGTGCTTATAAGTCTCTTCATTGGCAAGTCCAAAAAAAGATGGTAGCATTTGAATCACACTAGATTTGATCTCATATTGAGCTGCCTTTATGTCATGCAACTTAATACAAGAAACTAGAGTATATATCGTAGGAATGAAATGCTCACTCAAGGGCCTCATTGGAGGCTCATAGTTTGCCATGGTTCTTTGCCTGCTAAGGTTGGCCAAAGTCTCTTCTAACTCTAATTCAAGGTTTAGGGACCGACGACCATGCATACACACAGAAGAAGAAAAAAAAGAAGAAGCTAAATAAGTAAAATTCAAAGAAAATAACTATAGCAAAAGGGAGAGTTTAGGACGTACCTGAAGCGTAATCCACTTGATCTTTCGAACAAAAGTTACACATGTGGGATCTGAGAGATGGGGATTTTTTAAAATTAACCTAAACAACCCAATCTAATGCAAATATTACAATTGAAAAGTCCTAAATACAGTTATATCTAAGAAAGAAAAGATAACAACCTAAACTAATTATCAAATCGCTACTCTTGCAGTTTACCGTAAAACAAAAGAAAAAGAGATTAGTTAAATAAGCAAAGAAAAATAAAAAATTAAAAACACTAAAATTACTCTAAAAATTATGCCTAATTGACAAAAATCAATCCTAGCAACCGTGCTTTGGTTCCCCAGCAACGGCGCCAAAATTTGATCGTGTCGCTAACCAATCAAAAATAAAATCATATACTAATCTAGCAAGCAAAAAGTACGGGATCGAACTATGGGGAACTAAAAGGCTAAGTCACTAAGATTGAATTCAACAAACTAAATTTAAACTAAATCTACTAATTAATGCAAAAACGTTAACTATGAATATGTGAAGATCTTTGGGATTTCGAGTCCCCAATGCTTTTTCCTAACCGATATAACTCTACACTTCAAAGCAAATTAGGGATGGTCTTTCTAGATATTCCTTATCTTCGCAAGACTATCATCCTTCGTGGAAGCTTGGCACGCTTAGTTTGCTGAGCTATAGAACATCTTTGGCCAAACTCAAACACAATCAACTAGAAGAGATAGAACAATCAAATTAATGAAATAAGCATGGTTCATCTACATCCCAAAGAAAAGGAACTAGCTACTCATTATCACAAAGTTCATAAGAAAAATAAAGATGAAACATAGGGAGAGAGAGACAGAGAGATGTGGTCTTCTTCTTTAACAAGGAGAGAGATGAGAGCCGCGTTCCCCTTCTTCCTTTCTTCTCTGTGGCTGGCTTCTCTTTTATGTCTCCCGCACACAATGAATCCCTTCTCTTTACCCATCGATTTGACCTTTATTCTTTCGGATTTTTGAAAAAATCAAAACTAGAAAGTTGTAGATATTTTCAATATCGTTCCATAGAATCTTGAATCATTGAAATCCAAGCTTATACGAGAGAGATATGCCCAAAATACTGAAGGTAGGTCTGTTTACCCGATTTTCAGATTTATTACCAATTTTGTTCCTTAGACCTCCACCTGTTTCCAATTTGACTAAGATCTCACTTTTCATATTTTTTGGGCAGCAAGATTGAATGCCATGATTTAAAATCCACCAATATCTAATATATTTTCGAACTTTACTCCATACTATCTCTAATATCCAAAATCACCTTATTCCTGAAAAATACACAAAAATACTCAATTAGCTCTCTTCAATTAAATAAGTATGGGGAATTAAATCAAATAAATAATGGTAACTGCATGCTTATCAGTACTCTGATGATATATGACTTTATTCCTTCCTTATTTGGATTTTCATTTTTACTTTGCACATTGATTAATTTATGTTCATGATTATGTTATTGTCTATGTGGGAGGTTGATTACCTTGATACTTGATCTTCGAGGCTATGGATCACACACTCGGGTATGCTAGGTAGGGTACCGGCTGGGTGGATGTGACAAATCATGTTTAGAAAGTGAATCAAAAAGAGAGATCATGGTTTTATGAGGGTTTTACAAGGATCATGGCAAAGATCAATGTAAATGTCATTAAACCTTGAGAATGGAAGGAGATTATGGAAGAGATGGTTGCAAGGATGCAGCGTCTTCTTCATAGTCTCAATCAAGAATAATATCATAGAAGAATAAATCACAACACAGAAGAGATCACTAACCTTGGATTGACAAATCGGAGATGAGAAGCTTCATATCTTGCAAAGATCCTTCAGAATCACCAAAGAGAGCTTTGAAAGAGTCTTCCCATGTTCTCTGAGAGTTTTGGAGGCAGAGGATACTAAGAAACACGAAGTTTACTTAAATAGAAAGTGAAAAACCCTAAACAGAGGATTTTCTCGGATTTCTGGACCTGTTGGTCGATTGGTTGATCGATTGGCCCACTCAACCAAGCAGTCGACCAAGCTGGTCAGCAAGGCCTAAATAGGGAATTGGAGGCCCAACTCAAGTCCAAACCTCATGGGCTTCTCCCAACACAACATTTGACTTACCTAGTATAGAGAAATGCCTTCGAATCATGTCCAACTATACTTTAAGTCCTTCAACTTGCCACATCTTCAACAAGCTGCAGATTCCTTTCCGATTAGCACCAGACTTCCAAGTAAGGAACTCCATCATCAATTTCCATGGGTTCTGGGTCAAACACCATGTCTTTCTTTGAGATGGCCCATTGTTGGCTGATTCTTTTACTTCGGGTCTTCGGACCTACAAACAACCGGGTTTCCAGGTCAAGGTCACGGTTAGGATAGGGCTGGATGTTACAACTGACATAGTTGGTCGACTGATTGTCGACTGGCCAGTTGGCCAACCAATCGACCAACATGGTCATAATGGTCAAAATTGGAAATCCTGGTGTTTTTAGGACTTTTAATACGATTTAAAAGGGGGAACTCCGTGTTTTTCACTCACAATCAGTTCTAAGCCTTTGGAGAACGTGGGAAGAACCCTAGAACCTCTCCTCCAAAGCCAAGGATGATCCTCAAGTATCCGTTCAAGTTTCTTTGTCGATTCTTCTTCAAAAAGGTTAGTAATCGATTCGTTTGTTCTTTGATTTATTCTCTCTTCTACTCTTTTGATCTTCTGATTATGAGAAAGGTATTACACTATTGTAATGGCCTCTTCTTTGAATCTCTTAGCCCTAGAGTGAATCCCCCAATTCACTCTATGCTCTTGAAGCTATATGGCGATGATTCTTGAAATTGACTTTACCTAAGACCTTGATTACACCCTCTTTATTTTCTACTGATCTTGGTGATTGTGGGAAAGGTCTCACATCAGTGTTATAATATTTTCTTCTATCCTCATGATTGAAGGGTTGATCCCTAATTTTCCTTTTACCATGAGAAACAAAAAGTAGGGTGATTTTGGGAGGAAACCCTTGGGTAACCCTCATGAGAGGGTAACCAAATTGGTTAAAACTAATGTTTCTGTTAATTTGATGGATCCTCCCCAATGCTATTCTTGATTGTGAATCACTAATTCTATGTTTCCCTTACTCCTTGTGAACCTACCTTGGGTTATTTTGAGAGATGATTGGGTAACCCTCATGAGAGGTATCCAAATTGGGGAATACAAATCCACTTTTAATTCATTGAGTCCTCCCCAAGACCTTTCTTGATTATGTATTTCTACTCTTCTTTCCCTAGGATGAATCTTTATTCTCCCCATCCTTTCCATGAGAGCCATCGACTACATATGATGAAACCCTAATGTTATGGCTCAATCAAGATCCTATATTTTGACCATTATTTGATGCTTTGACCTTCTTAGATAGTCTTAATATGTTCTACAAAGCTCCCTTTCAAAATTCGGAGCAATCGGACTTCAAACGAAAAAGTTATGACCAAATTAGGGTTTTATACCCCAATGGTCTACTGGCTGGTCTACTGACCCAATCGACCAACCAAGCTGCCAACCGTAATAGTAGCTTGTCTTTTCATCCAATTCAATCCATTTGACTTCTAATCTTCTAGGGCTTGTTCCTAATTATTATTATATGCTTGTTTAGTGTTTATTTGCTAGTCTTGGTGTGAAACCCAGCCCTAACCTTGACCCGGAAACCCTGTTGTTTGTAGGTCCGACAACCCGAAGTAAGGCAAGAAGTCAACTTTGGGCTATCCCAGTGGAAGACTTGGTGTTTGGCTTAGAATCCATGAGTGTTGATGACAGTGTTCCATTTATGGAAACTGCACCCTGATGAAGAAGGAATTAGTTGATGGCTTGGAGTACTCTCTAACTTGGTTCGAAGGCATTTCTACCTACTAGGTAAGTCACTTGGTGTGTGTGCAAAACCCCTTCATGTTTGGATTTGATCTGAGCCTTCAATTCCCTATTTTGGACTTGCTGTTCTGCTTGGTCAATTGCTTGGTCGACCTGGCCAGTCGACCAATCAATCGACCAATGAGATATGATTTGCTGATTAGGTCTTTGCTCGTTCTATTTAAGTCCAATCTCGAGTCTACTTCGTATTTTCTGCCTCCAAACTCTTTGGAACGAACCAGAGCCCTCTGCAAGACATCTCCTCTGCATCCATGGTGATTTTCTTGATGGATCTTCGTCAAATCTCTTGCATTTACACAAAAAGATATGTGATCATCCTCTTCTATGATTCGTCTTTGATTCTCCATTACTTTTCTTTCCTTTTCTGTTTGAGGATAGTAGAGTTGATGTTGCATCTCTATTGCAACTATCACTTTACTCATTCCCTCTCTTTTCCCAAGGATCTAAAGCTTGGTGGATGACCTTCATCAAGACCATCACTCGCTTTTGAAGGAAAACATGTATCTATTCTCTTTCCTTATTTAGATTGATGTTCTTCAGTCTTAGATCTATTTTTCTAGAGGATCTATGCATGCTTTTCATGAATTCTTTATCGGATTAGTGCTCCATCATCCTATAGTTTCTCATCCGTGATTTTGATATGATTTCTTCAAGAACCATGATTGATCTAATTATCATAAGTTTTTGTTTCCTAAATTGTAACTTCAAGACTTGATATTATCGGAGTTTTCAAGTCCCTTATATACCAATACACTACCCTTGCATATTCCGTCTTGTTTGGTACCCTTTTGAACCACCAAATTCGGTTTTGTGTTCAAAAATCTCTGATTTTGTAGGTCACTGCCTTGCTTGGTTGACTGCTTGGTCGACTGAGGCAGTAGACCAATCAATCGACCAATGAGGACAGCAACCTCATATTTGGTTTGTTTTGGATGATTTGATCTCTTTCCTTTTAGGTATCTGTCCTAATATGTTATATATACTTGTTTAGGACTTTCTTTCCAAGTTTAGACAAGATCTTACTTGATCTCCAAGATCCTTTGCGAGTTATATAAGGTAAGGATGGTTATTTCCTTAATTACATAGATTGCATGATCTAGTTTTTATATTTGAATCTCTTTGATTTATTTCCTTAAATAGATTCTTACACTTATATACTACTGATGCAACTACCTTGATTACAATAGCATTACTTGTTTATGCTAATTAATTCATGTATGATTTACTTACCAATTATATACAAGTTGGATGTTGTTATTGATTTCTTTCCATATAAGAAGTTACCATATATGTGATATGATGGATTTATGTTTGTGAATGATTAAGTATGGTTTGGAAGGGGAGGTGTCCTTTTGACTCTTCTTTCCTTGGACAACTATGGGAATATTATGGGATGTTTTCGGAGATGCCCTTTGGACACCTTCCTACACTTTTGGATGACATATTTAGGGTTGTCTAGTAGTGTTTGGCTAGGATGTTCTGTTATGTCAGACCCTAATCGGAGGGGTATTGAGAGCAAATGACCCGTGGTAGCAATGGGGATTCATGGGCGCTCAAGACCGGTAACCAACCCGTGAGAGGACAGGAATCACATTGTGGGGGCCATTTATTGGTAGAGTTGCATATGGATAGACTTAGGCTCACGGGAACTCAAGACCGGTAACCAACCCGTGAGGGGACGTGAGAGCTTCCCGTTTACCATATGCGGATAACCAATAGGGTTGATGAGTCCGTAGTCAGGGACTATGAGGACTCTAGTGTGAAGGATACCGGAAAGGATCGCCAGGGGTGAGGAATGGACGTATCTGGATCTGACTTGATGTAACTAAGTAGGAGACTTACATTTGGCTAGGCTTTGACTCTGACATGCACCAATACTTAGATTAATGGTGATGTGAGAGCGGTGACCTAAACCCCAGCCATGGAATGTCTTGAGGGATGATGGACCCACTACCAAAAGGCGTTGTGTGATGAGAACTTCCTAAAGAAGTACGGTGCTATGACTTAAAGCATGTCTGCCAATAGAGACCACTATAAGTAGAGTTAGAATCATATTGCATCATGTGTTTCATATCATATAGCATCTTACTCTGCTTTGAAATCCTGCTATTTATGTTATTATGGATTAACTGCCTTACTAGGTTTCTTTGAAACTCATTCCTTTTGTGCTATGTATTGTTAGATCCCTCTACAGGTTCTGACTATCAGGACTGCTCGTGTAATATCCAGCCCTATTCTAACCTTGACCCTGACCCGGATCCACTGTTGTATTCAGGTCCGAGGACCCGAGCGGTGGAAGAAGAGATTTATGGACCATTCGATTGATGATCATGATTCGGAGACCGAGCCATGGACATTGCAATGATACCCCTTGCTTAAATGCATTGTTAGTGTTTAAGGAAAGTCTGCGCATCGGAGAAGATTAATATGGTTGATGTACCAAATGACCTCCTGTGCACAATCCGAAGGTATTCCCCGAAACTAGACTTCTTGATTGAATTGTGGAAGAAAACCTCACTCAATTTGACCTTGTATAGCCTTTCAAATCCCTACTTGAAATTGCTGTTCTAAACCTGAGTTTTCTGCTGAAAACATTTTGGTCGATCATTTTGGTCGATACCATCGACCAAGGACCATCGACCAAAATGTCCTAGTCTGCCAAGTTAATGATTCCATGGAATATTCCTTTTCTATTTAATATGACCTCGAGCCTTGAGCCTTTTGCAATCATTTTTCTCACTGGGGAGGGAGCTTCCAGAGCTCCTTGGTTAGTGTGAAGGGTATCTCATCAAAGACACTTAGTTTATCATTGATTCTTGTCTTCATCTTCCACACTAAGGTATGACTCTTCATTCCACTCTCTACCCTACCATTTTCTACTCTTTTCTATTGTCATCTTGTGATGGGACATTTGGAATGGTGCTGCAACCTTGCAACCACCACTCCAAGTGCCTACTCATGCTCAATCCATGATTCCCTTAGCCATTCATTTACGCTAATGCTTATATCTCATGCCTAGCATATGTATTCCATGATATACCTATTAACATCATACCCTTTGATATCAAACTGAGCTATAGAGTGTATTATGTTCATGTTTAACATTGCCATATGATTCCAATCGAATTTCTATCAGTTCCTCTAGCTATTGCATGCTATTCCACATCAATGCAATCAATTCCAACTCATGCCATGATGTTTATCCTTGAACTTGATAGCTCAAATTGGGGCTTTTTAATTAGACCATTGGATTGGGTTAATTCCTTGATTTATAGTGTCCTACTACTGTTGTTAAGTATGCCTCCAAGTTTCAGATTGATCCGAACACCGGAAGACTCATTTTGAACCAAAATCCCCAAAATCCACTATTCTGTGGGACTATTTTGGTGATCATTTTGTCGATACCATCGACCCATCGACCAAAGTTGTTGTGACAAGAACCTTGGTGGTTTGACTCAAATGACATCCGATCTTCCCGACTTCTTTTCTAACTTATTACCGATGTTTGTTTAGGGCCTTAACAATTCTATTGGACTATTCTTGGTATTCTCAATTCATCATCAACTCATCCAAGGTAAGGATGGTTATATCCATAAACATATAAGTCATCAAATATTGAACTGTGCTTTATCCAAAGAATGAAATCTCTAAATTTCTTTCAATCATTATGATAAGCGTACATATGTGTTAGAACAGTAACATTTAAATCTTTATACTTTTTGTTGTGTTACTTTATCATTTTGATTTGCTTATGTTTATAATGATTCGTTTCAATATCATGATTTGATTACTATTATTAATATGCATTGGATGCATGAGAAATGATGAGATTTGATGTGTGATTGCTTACGTATGACTTGGGATTGGAGGGTGTCCTACCGACACTTCGTCCTTGGGCATCGAAGGGAATAGTATGGGATGTTCTCCGATGGTGCCTATCAACACTCTCCCGAGTTATTGGATGACATACATAGGATTGTCTAGTTGTGTGGCTAGGTTCATCCTTGTCGTGTCAGACCCGAATCGGAAGGGCATTGAGACCGAACAACCCGTGGTAGTGTATGGTTGGATGGGCGCTCTAGGCCGGTAACCAATCCGATAGGGGACATAAACCATGCTACGGATACCGAAGGGGCCATTTATTGGTAGAGTTGCATATGGATAGACTTGGGCTCACGGGCGCTCAAGACCGGTAACCAATCCGTGAGAGGCGTGAGAGCTTCCCGTTTACTATATGTGGATGACCAATAGGGTTGATGAGTCCAAATCCAGGATTTCGCCGACTCTAGTGTGAAGGATACCGGAAAGGATCGCCGGGGCAAGGAATGGACGTATCTGAACTCGACTTGACCGATCGAGTAGATGACTTGCATTGGGCTAGGCTTTATCGTGACATGCGCCATTTGACCAAATTGTGATGTGAGAGAGCGGTGACCGATCCCCTTACCATGGTTTTTGATGACTTTACCGATCTTCCTCGGGCATTCCCAAGATATGGAAATGGGAGAGTGACTGACGACCTAAAGAAGTAAGAAGTATGGTGCTATGACTTAAAGCATGTCTACCTTAGAGACCAGCATTCATAGAGTTAGGCTCATATCTACATCATATGTTCCATATCACATTGCATTATTATATGTTTTGAATGTGTATGATTTCTAATTATGGAATAACTTCCTTGCCGAGTTCTTCGAACTCATTCCTTTTGTGCAAATGTTTTAGATTACATTCCGTGCACAGATTACAATGGCACCTCCTATGAGGCGACTATGATTCCACATACTACCCTCCGGGTAGTGGCGTCGGTGAGGATTCGTATATTGGAGCCGAGGAGGATTATTATTCGCACCGGGGTTAGCCCCTGGCGGGAGGGGCAGCGCGGGTTTACTTCATCCGTCTGTTGAGGAGACTACCATTAGTATAGAAGAAACCCTAGCATAGTGCCCCATTCCCCTGGTGTATTTGTGGAACCTTGGATTTTGTAATTTACGTGTCTTTGAATTATTCCGGTGATACTTGGATATGTAACTAACTTGATTTAATACTTTTCCGCTGCTTTGAGAGGGTGACTACCACACCTTCTCACCCTTTATGATTTTGATCATACCTTATTTATTATCTATATTCTGCACCCTGATTTAGTTAATCTTGTCTTATTCATGATACTTGATATTAGCTGTTTTTACCATTGATTATTACTGTTCATGATTGTGTTACCGTGTATGTGGGAGGCATGGACCTCAGATCATTGATCCTTGGACTGTGGATCACATCCCGGGTATTCCAAATGGGGTACCGGCTGGGTGGATGTGACAGCTCGTATGAAGAAGCACAAGGAGAAGAGACATCTCCAGGAAGGTGATTGCGGTTACGACAATTACACTTAAGATTCCGCGGGTGGTTATGTTGCGTACGATGCTTAGTCCGACCATAGAGTGGATGCGCCCTTGCACCATTTTTGAGATTTATACTTATAGAGATGTTGTCTATAAGATTGAGAACAATTTAGTTACTCATTATACCTGCTACTGGGATTAGTTTTCATCCCTTTCCTTTTCTTCTTAGAACTACTTTTCCATTGATTAGTAGAGTGAGATTTCCGCCTCACTTTACTTATGATTTATACATTTTGATTATCTTTCGTACTCTAATGATATATGATTTATTCTCCCCCTATTCGGATCTTTTGTTTATACTTTGTACATTGATAATTTATGTTTATGATTATGTTATTGTCTATGTGGGAGGTTGATTACCTCGATACTTGATCTTCGGGGCTGTGGATCACACACTCGGGTATGCCAGGTAGGGTACCGATTGGGTGGATGTGACAGAGTGGTATCAGAGCCCAAAGTTCAAGGAAATCCTAACCACAAAAAGCAATAACGTAACATTCCTGAGTCATAGATCTGAGATGACTCATCTACTCTTAGAAGTGAATAATAGAACACTTGGATTAGAAACTTGTTTAACGAAGCATAACTGAATATTTCTGAATAATATACAATAATTATATTTGAACAACTGTCATGTAATGCAATAAAAGAAAAGTGCATAATACACAATAATAAGTAAAACAAAGTGAACTTCATTAATTTTCAAAAATTTTTACAATGATACATCAGATAATGCATAAATGGAAATCCTAAGTACAATCTATCTAGGTGATCTCCTCTGATCTGTAAAAGCTCTGAAGTCCTCGGCCATCTGAGTAATCTTTGACTCTATCCTATCCTGCCGTGACTCCATCCTCTTATACATTTGCTCCTGTCTGACCTCCATCCTCTCGAGTGTGGAAGTCAACAATCTCATCTGAGCACCTAAATCAGAAGTCTCTGGGACTGAATGAAAAGGGCCTCCTGTCTCGAAGTGTGATGAAGGAGGAATCTCATGATGCTCCGGCTTAGCCTCGTGCACCTCAATGTCATCTCCGGCCTGATCATCACTATCAGGACCGACATCCTCTCCTCCATCATCAGACTCATCTCTCTCCTCCTCTGTCTCATCGTCCTCACCCTCTGGACCAGGAGATCTCACTGTCTATTTCAGCTTCATCTGTCGGATGGTCCTAGTCCTGATCGTTTACCCCGGTGCACCAGTGTCCACCGGTGTATCCTCGAAACTCATTCCGAAGTGCCAAAAGATCAAAGTCAGAAGCCTCCCATAGCAAAGGTTCGGCATACTAGGCCGCAGTACCAGATCCAGCATGACCTGCTGAATGATGTAAGATAAGTCTATTTGGAAGCCCATGTAAATGCGGTAGATGACCAAGGCCTCCATCACTGTAGGCTGATGGTGATGTCCAGCCTTTAGCATGATATTTCGGCCAACAATACGATCGATAATCCGTGCTTGAATCTATCATCCGCCCGCTGTTCTGCGGAGTGTAGCATCGACGATCATCCCATAGTGTAGAGCATATCTCGTGCAGCTCGTATGGCAGTAAGTAGCTGTCTATCCCTACCCCCGCAGGTATCCACACGCACTACCGTGGATAGTAAGGTACCCGTAAGATCTCAGCCAATGCCCTCGTGGAGAAGCTGATCCGTGTCTGAAGGAGTCTGCTCCTGAGGACCAATTGAAGAGGATGTCCTGGACCTCTAGACTCCTCTGTAGATGTAAGGTTGCTAAAAAACAACCTCACTAGCTCGGGATATATTGGCAAATCCTCAGTGAAGAGATGTGTCCACTCCATAGTGTCAAATCTCTGCCGAATCCTAAACACCCTCAGTTGTCGTAGGTGAAGAAGACGTCCATACTCAATACTACAATAACTAAAGTAGGCCTCATATAAGAACTCGGCCTGTGGAGTATCGAATCGTCTGGTCATCGAACCTCCTCTCTAGGCTGTGAAGGCACCTGGCCGCTACCCCTGAGTGCCCCTACCATACGACCCATCCTCGTCCTCGCCCTCCTCTCTGCATAGTGTATGTTTGTGGAAGAAACAAAAGACATTGCTAGTTAGTGCTATTTCAAGTTTTCAATCAAAAGGGTATTTTCGTAATTTTCATCAAAATTGAAATTTTGGGAAAATTCGGTTTGAAGATACTAGCATGTGCACAATACTTGGAATTGCATGATCATGAAGTTTATTTGAAGAAAATCGATCGAAAACTTGGTGAAAAGTGGAAAATTCAGCAAGAAGAAATTGGGAATTTTTGTAAATTAGGGCAAAATTGAATTTTTGAAAAGTTGGAATTGATCAATTCAAACTACATGGTCATATCTACAACATCATTGCGAACATGTAGCATTTGATTTCGTGCGAAAACTCCAAGCGGTTTGTAAGGAATCAAAATTTTTCTAAAGTTAACAATTTTGGTACGAAAACGTTGTGAAAGTGCTAGAATGTGTTAGAACTTGTTGTCTATGCATGGCATTGTGTTTAAAACCTAGGGGGATATGTTTCTAAGTATTCCTAAACATGATTTCTAGCATTGGATACAAGTAAAACATGATTTCTATGAGAATGCAAGCATAAGAGATTGTATATGAAAGAAGGATGGATTTACCTTGTATGAGATGAATGTGTGATGTGGTGTTGTTGTTGAAGCACTAAATCACTCCCAAAAACACTTGGAAGAACCTTAGAAGTTTTTCCCCAGAGCTCTCTCACGTTTTGAAGTGGTTAGAATGAAGTTAGAATGAGGAAATGAGGCCTAAAATACGAATTTTCGTATTCTGTGAGCCTTGGTCGACTCATTGGTCGACTGGGCCAGTCGACCAATCAATCGACCAATGGACCCAGTGAACTCATTTTCTTTTGAATTTTTGGAAAATGTGATTTTTGTCCTATGGATTATTGTTTGATGACTATATGGATGTATTTAAGCATGATTTAAATTTTCAAATCATTTGGACTTGTGGATTATGATGAAACTTCAAAATTTAGTGTTTTTTATGTTTTTTATTTTTGCAGAATGGTTACTCTGAGAAGTGGGCATGGTGGATCCAGTAGCAATGGTCATGGTGAGATACCTCATGGAGGTGGTGAGATACCCAATGATGGTCATGATCAGCAGACCAACAATGGCGATCAGGGTACCCATGACATACCTGGTGCCCCGAATGTTGGAAGCTTTCGTGATATTGCCAATATCATGGGCAATATGATGCAGCAGCAAGCAGCCCAGTTTAATCAAATGCTGATGGGTTTCATGACTCTGCATAATGAGACTCGTGCTGGTCCTAATGGGAATCCTCATGCCGCAGTTCTGAATGCTGGAGGATTAGCTGGAACTCCTCATACTCGTCTGATGGAGAGTTTCCTGAAACTGCAAGTGCCCACCTTCACTGTATTGACCAAGGACCCCTTGTTTCCTAACAAGTGGCTTTGTGAGTTAGAGAAGGCTTTTCGACATCTGCAATGTTCTGAAGCCCAAAAGATTATGTTTGTTGAACAGAAGTTTCAACATGAAGTTGACACTTGGTGGACCTCCACTCGGCCTATGTTGGAAGGTTTGCATGCAGGTGTTGTAACTTGGGACTTGTTCAAAGAAGCTTTCTGCATGAACTACTTCCCTAAAGCGGTGAAAGATGCAAAAGAAGCTGAATTTATGGCTCTTACACAGGGATCCTTGTCTGTGTTGGAGTACCAACAGAAGTTCGAGGAGCTTCATTTCTTTGCTCCAGATTCTTTGAAGCTTGACCTCGCCAAAGCAAAGAAGTTCTTTAAAGGACTGCGCCCTGCCATTAAAGCTTACCTCACTGTCCAGCCTATAGAGAGATATGCCCAAGTGGTGTAGAACTCGAAGAAGTTGGAAGAAACTGAGAAGGAGAGTGCTCGTGTGCAGAGGCCCTAGCAGCCCAGGAACCCTGGTTTGGTGGATCGTAATGATCGGTGCTTTGTGAGACCTACACCCTACCCCACTCCTGCTTTTCAGCCTAGGAGTGTAGGTCAGAGCCCTAGTTTTCAGCAGCCCAACCAGTATAGACAGTATGGTGGGAATCGACCACCGTTGAATGCAAATGTTAGGCCTGTGAATGCGAATCCTAGGCCTTTGGTTCAGAAGCCCCCTATTGCAGCTACTCCAGTGGGACCTAGCAATCCTGTTTGCTTTTTTTGTAAGCAAGCTAGTCATTTTGCTCGTGCTTGTCCGAAGAGGCATGCCCAGCAGCCTACTCCTGTAGTGAAGAATGCTCCTGCTCCTCTCTCTGGTAGAGTGTTCAGTATTTCCAGTACTGAACATGATGCAAGCCATGATGTGATTACAGGTACATTGTTAGTCACTTCCATTCCTGCATTTGTCTTATTTGATACGGGTGCATCTCATTCGTTCATATCATTTGCATTCATCAAGAAGACTGGTCTAATGCCTGAGAGATTATCTAGTTGTTTATTGATTAGTACACCTACTGGTCCTGTTGTGAAACTAGATAAAGGGTTAGTTAAATGTCCTATTTTGATTGGTGAGAAGAACTTGGAAGCCAATTTGGTACTTCTCAATATGCATGACTTTGATGTCATTTTGGGAATCGATTGGTTTTCAGCCCACAAAGTTGTTTCTTTGTTCCTCAAGGAAAATTCAGTTCCATATCCGTGGAAGTCCGGTCTTTGAATATCAAGGTGAGAGAAGAAGGATTGGTAAGATGATCCTGTCTGCACTGATGCAAGTCTACGCCCAAGTGGATGATGCTTCATTTGAAGGCAAGAGTAAAGTAGAGAAAAGAGTTGACGAAGTCAAGATTGTCTGTGACTTTGTTGATGTCTTCCCTGATGATCTATCTGGAGTGCCTCCAGATAGAGATGTTGAGTTTTCTATTGATCTCATCCCTGGTGCCGCTCCGGTATCTAAGGCTCCCTATAGGATGGCTCCTACTGAACTGATGGAACTGCAAAACCAGTTGAATGAGCTCATTGATAGAGGTTTTGTACAACCTAGTGTATCACCTTGGGGAGCTCCAGTTTTGTTTGTCAAGAAGAAGGATGGTAGTATGCGTCTGTGCATCGACTACCGTGAGTTGAACAAGCTGACCATCAAGAATAGATACCCGCTGCCCAGAATTGATGATCTCTTTGATCAGTTGAAGGGTGCAGCACTGTTCTCGAAGATTGACTTGAGATCTGGGTATCACCAGTTGAAACTGAAGCCAAGTGATATCTTCAATACAACTTTCAGAACAAGGTATGGTCATTATGAATTTCGGGTCATGCCTTTCGGATGGACTAATACTCCTGCAGTGTTCATGGACCTCATGAACCGAGTATTTCATGATGTTCTTGACAAGTTTGTGATAGTTTTCATCGACGACATCTTGATCTATTCCAAGAATGAAGAAGAGCATGCGAGCCATCTAAGTTTCACTTTGCAAAGACTGCGAGAAAAGAAGCTTTACGCTAAGTTTAGCGAGTTTGATTTCTGGCTCAAGAGAGTAGTATTCCTTGGCCATGTGGTTTCAGCTGAAGGTAATCGTGTCGATCCCGAAAAAGTCCAAGCAGTGGCTGATTGGGAAAGACCGAGGACGGTTACGGAAATAAGAAGTTTCCTTGGATTGGCGGGTTACTACAAAAGGTTTATTGAGAACTTTTCTCGGTTGGCTGCTCCTATGACTAAGCTAACTAGGAAAGAAGAGAAGTTTGTTTGGTCTGACGCTTGTGAGAAGAATTTCCAAGAGTTGAATGATAGATTGACAAGTGCCCCGGTCCTGACAATACCTGACAGTTCCAGCGGTATGACAGTCTATACTGATGCGTCGAAGATTGGTTTGGGTTGCGTACTGATGCAACATGATAAGGTCTTAGCCTATGCTTCTCGGCAATTGAAAGATTATGAACGGGCTTACCCCACTCACGATCTAGAACTTGCCGCTGTTGTCTTCGCTTTGAAGATTTAGAGACATTACCACTACGGTGAGAAGATTGCCATTTTCACGGATCATAAGAGTTTGAAATACTTGTTCACCCAAAAGAAGTTGAACATGAGACAAAGAAGATGGTTGGAATTAGTCTCTGATTATGATTGTGATATTCAGTATCACCCTGGTAAGGCAAACAATGTTGTTGATGCTCTTAGTAGGAAGAGTCAGAAGAAGACTTTGGATTTGAATACTTTGAGTCAACCCTTATTGTCATCAATTGAGAGTTTTGATTTGGAAGTTGTCCCTGAGGATTCAGATTTTCTTCTTTCTGCCATGACGGCAAGATCTAGCCTCAGAGATAGGATTGTTGCCTTGCAGAGTTCTGATCAAGAATTTAAGGACAAAGTTGAGAAGATTTCTTCGAATCCTTAGTCGGACCCCGACTTCGGTATATCCATGGATGGTGCTTTATTGTTTAGAGGTAGACTGTGTGTGCCAGCAAATGAGGAAATTAAGAAAGAAATACTGAAAGAAGCACACCATCAATCTTTACAGTACACCCTGGAAGCACCAAGATGTACAAGGACCTGAAGGAACATTTTTGGTGGATTGGTTTGAAGGCTGATGTTGATGATTTTGTTGCCAAGTGTGAGACTTGCCAGCGTGTGAAAGCCGTTCGTCAACCTCCATCTGGATTACTTCAACCCCTTCCTATTCCTAGTTGGAAGTGGGAGGATATCTCTATGGACTTCGTGACTAGCTTGCCTCGGACAAGTAAAGGCAATGACACTGTGTGGGTGATTGTTGATAGGTTGACCAAATCAGCCCACTTCATACCTATGAAGATCACTCATACTCTGGATAAGCTAGCTAGGCTTTATGTGGACAATGTGGTTCGTCTGCACGGAGTGCCAATGAGTATTGTTTCTGATCGTGATCCTAGGTTCACCTCAAGGTTTTGGATCAGTTTGCAAAAAGCCTTGGGAACCCAATTGAATTTGAGTACAGCTCATCACCCACAGTCAGATGGACAATCTGAGCGAACAATTCAAACCTTGGAAGACATGCTCAGATCCTGTGCTGTGGATATGGGTGGAAATTGGGATGAACACTTAGCTTTGGTTGAGTTTGCCTATAACAACAGTTATCAAGCAACGATAGGCATGGCTCCATTCAAGGCTTTGTATGGTAATACTTGTAGGACACCATTGTACTGGATTGAGATGGGTGAAAGAAAGGTCTTAGGTCCTGAAATGATTGAAGCTATGAGTGCAATGGTGGATATGATCAAAGAAAGGATTAAGTCTGCCCAGTCAAGAAAGAAATCTTATGCTGACAAGAGAAGGACTGATTTAGAATTTCAAGTTGGGGAGAAAGTTTTCTTGAAGGTTTCACCAATGAAAGGTGTAATGAGATTCAATGTTAAGGGTAAGCTTAGCCCTCGTTTCATTGGACCTTTTGAGATTCAGGAGAAGGTTGGACCTGTTGCATACCGATTGGCATTACCTCCACCTCTTGCTGGAGTTCATAATGTGTTTCATATTTCAATGCTTCGGAAGTACATAGGGAACCCGGAACACATTTTATAGCAAGCACCTGAAGGACTTAGTGCTGATCTTACCTATGATGAAAGCCAGCCGAAATCCTGGATAAGAAGGATAAGCAACTACGAAATCGCACCATTCCTTTGGTGAAGATTCGGTGGAAGAACCATACCCCTGAAGAAGCTTCTTGGGAGAAGGAAGAAGACATGAAGGAGAAGTTTCCTCACCTCTTTGGAAGCTTAGGTACGCTTTCAATTTTAAGGATGAAATTTTTTTAACGGGGGGAGATTGTGAAACCCAGCCCTAACCTTGACTCGAAAACCCTGTTGTTTGTAGGTCCGACAACCCGAAGTAAGGCAAGAAGTCAACTATGGGCCATCCCAGTGGAAGACTTGGTGTTTGGCTTAGAATCCATGAGTGTTGATGACAATGTTCCATTTATGGAAACTGCACCCTGATGAAGAAGGAATTAGTTGATGGACTTGGAGTACTCTCTGACTTGGTTCAAAGGCATTTCTACCTACTAGGTAAGTCACTTGGTGTGTGTGCAAAACCCCTTCATGTTTGGATTTGATCTGAGCCTTCAATTCCCTATTTTGGCCTTGCTGTTCTGCTTGGTCAATTGCTTGGTCGACTGGGCCAGTCGACCAATCAATCGACCAATGAGATCTGATTTGCTGATTAGGTCTTTGCTTGCTCTATTTAAGTCCAATCTCGAGTCTACTTCGTATTTTCTGCCTCCAAACTCATTGGAACGAACCAGAGCCCTCTGCAAGTCATCTCCTCTGCATCCTTGGTGATTTTCTTGTCGGATCTTCGTCAAATCTCTTGCATTTACACAAAAAGGTATGTGATCATCCTCTTCTATGTTTCGTCTTTGATTCTCCATTACTTTTCTTTCCTTTTCTGTTTGAGGATAGTAGAGTTGATGTTGCATCTCTGTTGCAACTATCACTTTACTCATTCCCTCTCTTTTCCCAAGGATCTAAAGCTTGGTGGATGATCTTCATCAAGATCATCACTCGCTTTTGAAGAAAAACATGTATCTATTCTCTTTCCTTATTTAGATTGATGTTCTTCAGTCTTTGATCTATTTTTCTAAAGGATCTATGAATGCTTTTCATGAATTTTTTATCGGATTAGTGATCCATCATCCTATAGTTTCTCGTCCGTGATTTTGATATGATTTCTTCAAGAACCATGATTGATCTAAGTATGGTAAGTTTTTGTTTCCTAAATTGCAACTTGAAGACTTGATATTATTGGAGTTTTGAAGTCCTCTATATACCAATACACTACCCTTGCATATTCCCTCTTGTTTGGTACCCTTTTGAACCACCAAATTCGGTTTTGTATTCAAAAATCTCTTATTTTGTAGGTCACTGCCTTGCTTGGTCGACTGAGGCAGTAGACCAATCAATCGACCAATGAGGACAACAACCTCATATTTGGTCTGTTTTGGATGATTTGATCTCTTTCCTTTTAGGTTTCTGTCCTAATATGTTATATATACTTGTTTAGGACTTTCTTTCCAAGTTTAGACAAGATCTTACTTGATCTCCAAGATCCTTTGCGAGTTATATAAGGTAAGGATGGTTATTTCCTTAATTACATAGATTGCATGATCTAGTTTCTATATTTGAATCTCTTTGATTTATTTCCTTAAATAGATTCTTACACTGATATACTACTGATGCAACTACCTTGATTACAGTAGCATTACTTGTTTATGCTAATTAATTCATGTATGATTTACTTACCAATTATATACAAGTTGGATGTTGTTATTGATTTCTTTCCATATAAGAATTTACCATATATGTGATATGATGGATTTGTGTTTTTGAATGATTAAGTATGGTTTGGAAAGGGGAGGTGTCCTTTTGACACTTCTGTCCTTGAACAACTACGGGAATATTATGGGATGTTTTCAGAGATGCCCTTTGGACACCTTCCTAAACTGTTGGATGACATATTTAAGGCTGTCTAGTAGTGTTTGGCTAGGATGTGCTGTTATGTCATACCCTAATCAGAGGGGTATTGAGAATGAAGGACCCGTGGTAGCAATGGGGATTCATGGGCGCTCAAGACCGGTAACCAACCCGTGAGAGGACAGGAATCACATTGTGGGGGCCATTTATTGGTAGAGTTGCATATGGATAGACTTGGGCTCACGGGCGCTCAAGACCGGTAACCAACCCGTGAGGGGACGTGAGAGCTTCCCCTTTACCATATGTGGATAACCAATAGGGTTGATGAGTCCGTAGTCAGGGACTATGAGGACTCTAGTGTGAAGGATACCGAAAAGGATCGCTAGGGGCAAGGAATGGACGTATCTGGATCTGACTTGATGTAACTAAGTAGGAGACTTGCATTTGGCTAGGCTTTGACCCTAACATGCGCCAGTACTTAGACCAATGGTGATGTGAGAGAGCGGTGACCTAAACCCCAGCCATTGAATGTTCCGAGGGATGACGGACCCACTACCAAAAGGCGTTGTGTGATGAGAACTTCCTAAAGAAGTATGGTGCTATGACTTAAAGCATGTCTGCCAATAGAGACCAATATAAATAGAGTTAGAATCATATTACATCATGTGTTTCATATCATATAGCATCTTACTTTGCTTTGAAATTCTGCTATTTATGTTATTATGGATTAACTGCCTTACTGGGTTTCTTTGAAACTCATTCCTTTTGTGCTATGTATTGTTAGATCCCTCTACAGGTTCTGAGTATCATGACTGCTCGTATGAAGAAGCGCAAGGAGAAGAGACTTATCACCAGGAAGGTGATTGCTGTTACGACAATTGCATTGAAGATTCCACGGGTGATTATGCTGCGTACGATGCTTAGTCCGACCATAGAGTGGAAGCGCCCTTGCGCCATTTTTGAGATTTTTACTTATAGAGATGTTGTCTATAAGATTGAGAACAATTTAGTTACTTATTGTACCTGCTACTGGGATTAGTTTTCATCCCTTTCCTTTTCTTTTTAGAACTACTTTTCCGCTGATTAGTAGAGTGAGATTTCCGCCTCACTTTACTTATGATTTAGACATTTTTATTGTCTTTCGTACTCTAATGATATATGATTTATTCTTCCCTTATTTGGATCTTTTGTTTATATTTTGTACATTGATTATTTATGTTCATGATTATATTATTGTCTATGTGGGAGGTTGATTACCTTGATACTTGATCTTCGGGGCTGTGGATCATACACTCGTGTATGCCAAGTAGGGTACCAGCTGGGTGGATGTGACACTTGGACCTCTTCCTCAGTATTCTACGAAGTTACTTAAGGTAAGGATAGTCGATCCCTAATAGCCTAATATACACGTTTGCTTGTATTTCATTTAGATTACATGATCATATTACTGTTGTATTTAGTTTTCTTTATAATCATATTGCTGCTGTAGGTCTTCAACTACAGTAGTACTTATTCTTATAATTCAATTGTTATTTCAATTAAGTATGAATGATTACTTACTTGTGTTTTATATTATCAGTTGTGCTTGTGAATGACTGATTGGGAATGTGATTGCCTAGGTTGTGATTGGGGAATGGGGAATACCCTTTTGGTATTTTTGTCTTTGGACACCAATGGAGGTGGTATGGGACATTTTCCTATGGTGCCCCTTGGTGCTTTCCCTGATTACTGGTTGACATACCTAGGGCATGTCTAGAAGTCTTTGGCTAGGATGTCCCTATTATATTAGACTCGATCAGAAGGGATTGAGACCGAGCAACCCGTGGCAGAAATGGAGATTTGTGGATACTTAATAGTGGTGTGTAATATCCGTGAGGAGGACATAGATCACATTGTGAGGGGCCATTCATTGGTATGGTTGCAGAAGTGGAACAAGGGCCTCTGGACATCAAGACCAGTAACCAACCCGTGAGAAGATACAGGAACATCCTATTAGCTTGATGTAACTGCCCAATAGGATTGATGAGTCCGTAATCCAAGTTGGTTGTAGCCATAGGATACGCTTACTCTAGGGTGAAGGATACCAAGAAAGGCTTGCCCTGGCGACGAATGGAAGTATCTGGAGCTAAGTTGATATAACTAAGTAGAAGACTTGCATTTGGCTAGGCTTTACCCTGACATTCACCAATACTTAGACCAATGGTGATGTGAGAGATCGGTGACCTAAACCCCAGCCATGGAATGTCCCGATGGGATGCAGGACCCAACTACTACCGGCAGACCCAAGATACCAAGATGGTTGAGGGGGAGTGATTTGAGACCCACCCAAAGAAGTATGGTGCTATGACTTAAAGCATGTGTGCCAATAGAGACCAACATACATAGTGTTAGAAGCATATCTGCATTGTTTGTTTCATATCATATTTCATTCGGTATGATTTACTATTATGTGTTGTTATGTTATTATGGATTAAACTGCCTTGCTGAGTTCTTTTGAACTCACTCCTTTTTGCAACATCTTTTGTTAGACTTTATTGCAGGTACTACTACTATTGACTATGATGGTCAATATTATGAAGACCAAGTTGATGATTCATATGGTACTCAAGGTACAAGTTACGATGACTACATCGGTGAAGACTACCAGTACGAGACTGATGCTTATCAGGAGTAGTTTGACTCTTGCACTTGAGTGCCAGCGGTGGGACATTGTCTCATTCTCTTTTTGGTCTTTTATAGCTTCGTTGAGACCTTAGTTGTTTGTTCCCCTTTTATTTTGGGAACCGGTTGTAATCTATCTTTTTTATCTACTTTTCCACTGCTACTGTGGAGTGAGTTTCTGCCTCACTCTACATTTTGATTTATTCTATTGGTATCATTTTCCGCACTCTAATTGTATTCTTGAACCTTATCTTGATCTTTCGTTTAATAAAGTTAACTTTTGATTTAATATTGTTCTTGATCATATTATTGTAAATGAGGGAGGATGATTTCGTCAAATACTGGATCTTCGAGACTGTGGATCACACACTCGGGTATTTCAGATAGGGTAATGGCTGGGTGGATGTGACAGGGCTGGTCGCCCCAATCGACTAGCCCCTGGAACTTAGTTCTAGGAGTAGGCTCAAAGGCTCAGAATGCCCTTGGCTCTGCCCTAGCTCCTACTCAATACTCCAGAAGGGTCTTACCTAATTTTTTGGACCTTCCACACGTGTCATCAAGGAGCACTTGATCCATCTGCCAAATCCATCAACGTTCTAATTGGATATCCTTCCGAACTTTGACAGGATTCCCAGCTCAGCATCATCACCATCAACTTCCATTAGTTCTGACTCCAATCCAATGGTCTCTTCCTAGATGGCCCATAGTAGCCTTCTACCCGCACTTCAGGTTCTTAGACCTACAATATGGATTTATGGGTTAGGATCTTGGGGGATTTTATAGATCCCAATAGAGCATCTTGTTGTGTGGCTCAATTGGGAGCTTGTTAAGGGGTTTCCTCTATAAATACTTATGCATTACGAGTTTCTTCAACTGATACAAGTGAATCAAACACCAAAGCCCTACAATAGGGGCTCGTGCCTTGGTAAGAATAGCCAAAGAATCTTCAAATTTTCCAAATAAGACCTAATAAAAGAGGCTTCAAAAGACCGAATAAGACCTCAAAATACTTATAAAAACTTATAAATGGGCCTTTGAAAACTAAGACCCAGGAATTTAAAAGTGGTCTATACAAAGAAAAATTAGGCAGACTTCTATCTAAACCCAATTAGGATTCATGAATAAAAGGGCATGGGGTTACCTGACTAAGGCTCATAATTTTCTAGCACTTCGAAAATTTCTATCAAATCTTAGGCCAAACGTTCATAGGGCTTTGAACTTGTTTGAGTAAGACTATGCATTAAACAAGTTCATAATAGTTCATAGTATGATCAAGGGCTTTGCACAGAAATTTCACCTCAAAGGTGTTGGATGCCTAACGAATACCCAAAATTAATTAGAAAATATCAAGTAACAATATTTAAACTATGATTCAATAAAGAATTTTGTACAGTGGGCATTCAACCCAAATAAGTACAATCAAAAGATATAAATTGTTTTGAGACCCACTAGGGTCAGGTAAATTCATTCAAATAATTAAGAAGCCCACTCGGGGTGGGAAAGATACACATGTCTTGAAAACTTAATCAACGGCGGGTTTGCCAACATTGTCTCCAACAACCTCTTCGACGGCCTTGTCCTCGAGACCCCTCACCAGGGGCTCTTCGCTCAGAAGATCCTCTTAAGCACACCTGGGTACACGGGATTAGGCTTCTCAATTGTCCAAGTAAGAGGCGACATACCCCAATGGTCAAACACCCGAGTGCTACAGACCTCAATGTAAACTGAAGTATCAAACTCAGGATTCTTGGCAAGATTCAACTCTCAAGCCTAGTCTTATCCATCATAGAAGGTGTGAAATCCCTCATGACCCTAACCCAAAATTTTATATTGTAGGTATGAGGACCTGAAGTGAAGGAAGAAGACAGTTGTAGACCATCCAAATTGACCCCATTGGTCTTGACTCGAAACCAATGGAAGTAGATGGTGATGGTGTGAAAGTTAGAAACCTTGTCTGGAATTCGAAGAAGATCTAGCTTGAATGATAACAGACTTGGTGAGTGGACCAACAATATAGTGATGATACAATTGGAAGGTCCCGAAAACTAGGTGAGACCCTCCTATAACTTGGAAAACGACCCAAGATGAAGTTAGGACCTTCGGGGGACCAAAATACATTTTTTACCAAAAGTGGTATAGGTTGGTCGCCCCAAGCGACCAACCCAGGCGACCAACCAGTACCGAGTCAGTTTTGTCGCTTTATGGGAATTAGGTTTCTGAAGCCCTATATAATCAATTTTCATTCTAATTCATCTCATTGTGTCATAAGACTATCAGAGAACATTAGAAGAACCCTAGAGCACTCTCTCTAAGGCCAAGGAAGAATCCCAAGTATCCGTGATGTTTTCCGCTCGACAAATCTTCTTCTTCAAGGTTAGCGATCACTCTTTTACTTCTAGTTCTATATTCTCCTATTGATTCAACCCATTGATGAGAGTTTGGAGAAGACCTTAAGTTTTTGTAATGAACTACTCTTATATTCTCTTAGTTTTAGAGTGAATTCCCATCCACTCTTGTTTTTCCATGAACTTCATGGTGTGATTTTGGTAAAAGCCTAGCATGAATCTATATGATTGTATTCTCTTTGATTAATTTGATCTCCAACCCATGCTAGACAATATTCTAAGTTGTTTTTAGATCTTGATCTACTATTTTCTTAGTCCTAGAGTGAATCCTCTATTCTTGAAACTGTGGATTGATTTCGAATGAAACCTATTTTTGGATTCATTAGGTTTTCACTCCCTTGACAATGATTGATGCCTAAACTCATATCAGATAGTGTCCTACCATTAGTCCTAATTTTTCTAAAAAATTTCGGTGTTTTGGAATCCAAACAATGAGTTTTCGATTGATTTGAGGTTTTACTGTCCGAACACAGCAGCCTTGATCGATTGCCTTGGGGCAACCAGGCCAAGTGACCAAAGGTTACCGAGATAGCATAATGCCCTGTTTTGAACTCTTTTCATCTTCAAACCTTTAGGGTTTGTTCCTAATATTTTAATCATCGTATTATTAGGGTTTCTTTGGCAAGTGTGAACCTACCTTTTGGTCTCTTATTCGAAGCCTACGGGACGACAACAAGGTGAGGACGTTCACCTACAAATAACATAAGATTACTTTTTGTTTTTGAATGCATGATCTTTATTATTGTTTTAGGACTTATTCACGATAGATATGCCTCTATAACTCCAGTATTTTATTCATTATATGATATGCATATTTGTCATGAAAGAGAATGTTTGGAATATGAATGGATTATGTCATGATGTTGTATTTGGAATCATATTGCAATATGATTGCCAAGGTTGTGGTTGTGGAATGGAGAATGCCCTTTTGGTGTTTCTGTCTCAGGAAATCAGTGGAGGTGGTATGGGATGCTTTCCTATGGTGCCCCTTGGCACTTTCCATGACTACTGGATGACATACCTAGGACTTGTCTAGAAGTGTTTGGTTAGAAACCCCATCATATCTCACCCTATCGGCGTGGGTATTGAGGCGAAATGACCCGTGGCAGCAATGAGAAATGTGGGCACTCAAGACCGGTATCCAATTCTTGAGATGACACAATCACATTGTGGGGGCCATTCATTGGTAGGGTTGCATTATAATAAGTCTGGGCTTATGGGCACTCAAGATCGGTAAACAACTAGTGAGAGGACATGAGAGCTTCCCATTTATTATATGTGGATGACCAATAAGAGTCCGTAGTCACGAGTTAGTTGGAGCCATAGGATACGATGACTCTAGGGGGAAAGGTACTGGAACGGATTGACTGGGGAAATGAAGGGAAGTATCCAACTCCGAGATTGATATGACTCAGTAGATGATGTGCATTGGGCTAGGTATAACCCTGACACACACCAGTACTCATACAAATGGTGGAGTAAGAGAGTGGTAGCCTAAACCCCAGCCATAGTGAATGTCTAAGATGGATGCCTTGACCCAACAGCTGTGGAGAACCTAAAAGACGTGCTTAAAAGCCGTGAGGGAGAGTGACAGAGACTACCTAGAGAGTATGGTATTCTATCTTAATGCATATTCGCCACTAAAGACTAGCATATGTTGGAGTTAGATGCGTACTTGCATTGCCTATCATATTGCATCATGCTTTGTACTTGAATATTGATTGTAATGGTTATTTGTACTTGAAAAACTTGTTGAGTTCTTCTGATCTCACCCTTCGAGGACAACGTTTTAGACTTTGCTGCAGGTTTCAATGACAACGAGATCCAAGAGTACGAGACCACGTCGAGTGATTCGTACTGTGAAATCCAATCCTAACCCTAACCCTAACCCTAACCCAAAAACCCCGTTGTTTGTAGGTCCGAAGACCCGGAGTGAAGGAAGAAGGCAACTATGGGCTATCTCAATGGAAGACATGGTGTTTAACCTAGAACCCATAGAAATTGATGATGGAGTTCCATACTTGGAAACTTTGTCAAAGTTGGAGAAGAGACTGCACCTTGATGAAGAAGAGCTTGGTTAATGGACTTAAAGCCTATTTGGACATGGTTTGAAGGTACCCCTCTATGCTAGAAAAGTTGTTTGTTGAGTTGGGAGAAGCCCATTCAAAAATAATGAGGTTTGGACCTTGAAGTCCTTGACTTGGGCTTCTTGGTCACCTAGGTCTACTGGTGGGTTGACTAGGCCAATTGACCAGCCAATCTGACAGGATCTGTGAAAGATCTTTTGTTTAGGGTTTTGATGCTCTATTTAATAGGAATTCGTGTTTCTTAGCCTATTTTGTTTCTAAAATCTCTAAAGAACGTGGGAAGCCTCTCTCAAAGCCTCTTTTGGTGTTGTGGAAGATCTACTTGCAAATTTTCAAGTTCTTCATCCTTGGTTCCTCATTCAGGTATTGGAATCTCTCATTCTACTCTTTGATCTACTCTTCGTTGATTGTTCTTCATCTCTGAGATTATGATGGTGGTGTTGCATCCTTGCAAACACAATCTCTATAGTTGTGAATGAATTCCCATTCACTCCAACACTTCTATGATCTACATAGTTGATTCTAAGAAGAGATCATATGATATCTTCATGAATGTATGATCAATCTTATTGTTTTGATTTCTCTAGCATGTTAGATCTATTCTCATGTTAGTTCTTATCTCTGGTCTACTGTTGATATTCATCTAGAGTGAATCCTTATTCTCTTTAGCCTCTCCTTTGAATCTATGGACTATTTGCTACAAAAACCTTGTTTTTGATCAATTTAGAAAGTCATGTTTATGATCATTGTTGGTGTCTAATCTATGCTATTTAGTCTTAGATTACTATTCCTAGTATTCCTTTGAATTTTTGGACTGTTTTGAATCCCAGAAGATGAGTTTTGGATCAAAATTATGATTTCTACTGCATACTGTTCATTAGGTCGACTAGCTGGTTGATTGAGCCAATCAACCCAGCAAGCTACCCAAGCTGACAGTAGTGGATTTTTCTATCCGTCTTGATCCGTTTGACCTCTATTCTTCAACGGCTTATTCCTAATGACTGAATTATGCTTGTTTAGGGTTTGTTTGCTAACCTTGGACCTAATCTCTTGTTCCTCCGGAATTTCTTCGAAGCTATTTAAGGTAAGGACAGTTGTTTCCATAATAACCTAGGTTGCATGATCTTAGTTTCTAATTTGGGAATTGCATGAGATTACTGTTGTTCTTACATTTTCTTATTATGATATTACTGCTGTAAGTACTTTAAGTATAGTAGATCTTGTTCATGTGATTCTCTTAATTAATTGATCATGTATATATGATAATCTTCTATATATTGGAATATCAGTTGTGTATGTGTGACTGAATTGGGAATGTGATTGTTTAGGTATGATTTGAGAATGGGGAATGTCCTTTTGACATTTTTGTCCTTGGACATCAGTGGAAGTGATATGGGACATTTCCTATGGTGCCCTTTGACTCTTTCCTGGATTATTGGTTGTCATACCTAGGGCTTGTCTAGCAGTGTTTGGCTAGGATGTCCCTGTTATATCAGACCTGATTCGGAAGGGAATTGAGACAGAGTAACCCGTGGCAACAATGTGGGTTTGTGGGCACTCAAGACTAGTAACCAACCCGTGAGAGGACATGGATCACATTGTGAGGGGTATTGGTAGGGTTGCAGTAGTAGACTTGGGCTCATGCACGCTCAAGACTAGTATCCAACCTGTGAGAGGACATGAGAGCTTCCCGTTTACTATTTGTGGATGACCAATAGGGTTGATGAGTCCGTAGTCCGAGTTGGTTGTAGCCATAGGATACGCTAACTCTAGTGAGAAGGATACCGGAAAGGATCGCAAGAGGTGAGGAATGGAAGTATCTGACTCTAACTTGGTATAACTAAGTAGAAGACTCGCATTGGGCTAGGTTTGTCCTTGATATGCGCCAATACTCAAACCAATGGTGATGTGAGAGAGCGGTGACCTAAACCCCAGCCATGGAATGTCCGAGAGGGATGCAGGACCCAATTACCACCGAAAAACCCAAGATATCGAGATGGTTGAGGGAGAGTGATTTGAGACCTACTTGGAGGAGTATGGTGCTATGACTTAAAGCATGTTTACCAATAGAGACTACCATACATATAGTTAGAATCATATATGCATTGTTTGTTTTATATCATCTTGCATCTGTTATGTTTTGCTATCATGCTTTATTATGTTGTTGTGGAATAAACTACCTTTCTGAGTTCTTTTGAACTCATTCCTTTTTGCAAACATCTTTGTTGGACTATCCCACAGGTACTAATGAACATGAAAGCCAGTACTATGAAGCACAAGCGGATGACGCGTACTACACCCAAGGTGTTGGCTATCGTGATTACGACGGTGAAGAATTCTTGGGTGAAGGAGTATCGTATCTGGATTAGTCGTACCCATGTGCTAGTTACGCGTTATATGGATTCTGAGACTTTTACCTTTAGAAGTGTTCTCTATAGACTTGAAGAGACACAAGTTTAGTTTTTGATTACTTCTTTTCTATTCCTTTTATTTTGGAAATCAGTTGTAATCTTTCTTTTTAGTTTTGAGCTACATTCCGCTGTACCTGTAGAGTGATTTTTCCGCTACACTCTACATTTGATTATTCTATTGGTATAATTTTTCCACACTCTTATTATATTGTTATTCTTTTGAATATTGTCTTAATCTCTTAGTTAATATAGTATAACTTTGATTTAGTCTTGTTCTTGATTGTATTATTGTAAATGTGGGAGGTTGGTTTCCTCGATACTGATCTTTGAGGCTGTGGATCACACATTCGGGTATGCCAGATAGGGTACTAGTTGGGTGGATGTGACACGTACGGTATAAAGAATATTGGTGATTTGAACATCACAGTGAAGAATGTTCATGTGACGATTGTGTGTACCAGGATTAGTCCTATTGTGGAGCATGAGTACCATGTATTGAATATGGAAGTCTTTGGGTATAGACATTATCTTTTCGATAAAGAGACATATTATGAATAGTACTTATTTTCAATTATTTCTTTATTCTTGCAATTGTAATACCTTTAGTTGAATATTCTTCCATTTGCTTACTAGAACTTATTTCCACATTACTCTTCACTCTGATTACATTGGTACGTAATATGAAATTCCACCTAACCCAAATCCGGAAATCCATAGTGTAGATCCAATGACCCGAAGTCGGGGAAGAAGACATATGTGAACCCATAAGGTCTTACCTAGAACCCATGGTTGTAGTTGATGAAGATCTTAGTATGGAAACCCCGTATGAATTGGAAGAAGATGTAACTTGAATGATGTTGGACTGGAAAGGTGGACCAAGAATACAATGATGATACCCTTAAAAGGTCATGTAGAACCAAATAAGACCCCTTTCTTAAGTTGGAAGAGGACCCAAGTGGAATATGTGGCTTCCGGAGACCAAAGGACCAATTTGACCAAGGGGGCATTTCTTGGTCGATTGCCTTGGTTGCCCCAGGCAAGCAAGCCAAGTGACCAAAGCATGGCCAAGGATAGAATTGTCTCATTTGGGGAAATTTAGTTTTTTCGAGCCCTATATATTCAAACTTCGATCTAATTCATACCACTTTGCCTCTTAGCTATTGGATAACGTGAGAAGAACCCTAGAGCTTCCTCCTCAAGCCCAAGGTTGATCCCAAGTATTAGTGAGAGATTTCTCCATTGAATCTTCTTCTACAAGGTCAGTATTCGCATATATACTCTATTGATCTACTCTCTCTACTATTTTAACTCTTTGTTTTGATTGTGAGGAAGGTCTTACACTACTATAATGACCTAATCTCTGATCCTCATAGTCTTAGAGGGAATTTCCCAAAGTGAATTTCCCATTCACTCTATTCTTTCTATGGACAACACGGAGTAATTTCAATGTTTAACCTACCATGATAACCATGATCTGTTCTTACTTGAGTTGTTTGATTTCTAATCTATGTTAGATCTGTTCCTAGGTTGTTTTATAACCATGATCTACTATTTTCTTATCTCTAAAATTAATCCCATTCATTCTAGTCTTTTCGAGAGAATCCGCGGATCAAGCCTATTATGCGATTTATTAGACTTCTATTCCAAAGACCTTGTTTGATGTTTAGATCTTCATAGATAGTCTGCATATGTTATTTTAGAATTTTCTCATTAATTTTGGAGTGTTCCGATCTCGAACGAAGAGTTTCCGACCAAGGTTGGAGTTTGTTGTCCGTATAAAGCTGGCTTGGTCGCTTGCTTTGGTCACCCCAAGCTACCAAAGGAGCCCTGACAACAACTTTGCCCTATTTTGTATCCATTTCATCTTATACTCTATACTTCTTTGTTTAGGGTTGTTTTGGTGATTTTGG
This sequence comes from Hakea prostrata, assembly GCF_041222555.1. Lineage (NCBI taxonomy): Eukaryota > Viridiplantae > Streptophyta > Magnoliopsida > Proteales > Proteaceae > Hakea > Hakea prostrata. The sequence continues at coordinate 27,521,027 of NC_142608.1, read as the reverse complement.
ACTTACCCTCTGATCTCATTCTTCAGAGTTTATGAATCGATTATAAGGTGAGTACGTTCACTCAAAATTGACATCATTATATTCTTTATTATGTTAGATCTTGTATGAATGATTTAACTACTATTTAGGACTTAATCATTACTATTATACTTCTGTAATTATAGTATGCTATAAGTGACATGATTTACATATGGATTGTAGATGTGAATGATTGGATTGTGAATGGATCTTGATTTGATATATGTATGGAATCATGATGTGATGTGAAGTGATGTGTTTGCCTAAGTTGTTGTTGTGGAATGGGGAATGCCCTTTTGGCATTTCTGTCATTGGACACCTGTGGAGGTGGTATGGGACGCATTCTGTGGTGCCCCTTGGCACTTTCCATAACTACTAGTTGACATACCTAGGTCTTGTCTAGTAGTGTTTGGCTAGGGAAACCCTATCATATCTGACCCTATCGAACGGGGTATTGAGGCTGAGTGACCCGTGGCAACAATGGGGATTTGTGGGTGCTCAAGACTGGTAACCAACCCATGAGAGGACGCAAATCACAATGTGGGGGCCATTCATTGGTAGGGCCACACATAATATGCTTGGGCTCGTGGGCACCCAAGAAAGCGAGAGGCATGAGGGGACACGAGAGCTTCCCGTTTATTATATGTGGATGACCAATAGGGTTAAGAGTCTACGTAGCCGAGAGGGAGATGGTGACTCTAGGGGGAAGGATACCGAAAAGGATCGTGAGAGCCAAGGAATGGACATATCCAACCCTAAGTAGATGTGACTTAGTAGATGACTTGATTGGGCTAGGTACAACCCTAACATGTGCCAATACTCATACCAATGGTGGAGTGAGAGAGTGGTGTATTAAACGCCAGCCATGGAATGTCCGAGAGGATGCCCTGACTTAATTACCACAAAGAACCCAAAATACGTGTAATATCCAGCCCTATTCTAACCCTGACCCTAACCCGGATCCATTGTTGAATTTAGGCCCGAAGACCCAAAGCGGTGGTAGAAGATATTTGTGGAAGATGCGGAGACCGAGCCCATGGACATTGACGATGATACCCCTTGCTTAAATGCATTGTCAGTGTTTAAGGAAAGTCTGCGCATCGGAGAAGATTGATTTAGTTGAAGTATTTAATGACCTCCCATGCACAATCCGAAGGTATTCTCCGAAACTAGACTTCTTGATTGAATTGTAGAAGAAAACCTCACTCAATTTGACCTTGTATAGCCTTTCAAAACCCCACTTGAAGTTGCTGAACTAAACCTGTTTTTCTGCTGAAAAATATTTTGGTCGATGCCATCGACCAAAGACCATCGACCAAAGTTTCCCAGTCAACCAAGTTAATGATTCCATGGAATATTCTCTTTTCTAATTATTATAACCTCGAGCCTTGAGCCCTATTGCAATCATTTTCACTCCTGAAAATGTGGGGAGAGCTTCCCAAAGCAACTCCTAGGTATATGTGAAGGGTACTCCACCAAAAACACATTGTTTATCATTGATTCTTGCCTCCATCTTCAACATCAAGGTATGAATCATCATTCCACTCTCTATTCTACCTTTTTCTATTCTTTTCTATTCCTCTCTTGCTGTTGAGACATTGGAGGTGGTGCTGCAACCTTGCAACCATCACTCCAAGTGTCCACTCATGCTTAACCTATGATCTTCTTAGCCATCTATTGATGCTATGCCCCCATCTCAAGCCTAGCATATGTATTTCTTGATTTTCCTCTCAACATCATGTCATTTGGTATAAAATTGAGTTGTATGGTATGCTATGTTCATGTTTATCACTATTATTTGATTCCAAACGAATTTCTATAAGTTCCCCTAGCTATTTCATGTCATTTCTATGTCAATGCAATCAATCCCAAACCATGCCATAATGCTTGTCACTTGAACTTGATAGCTCAAATTGGGGCTTTCTATTTAGACCATTGGATTATGTTATTTTCTTGATTTATAATGTCCTCATACTGTTCTTAAGCATTCCTCCAAGTTTCAGATTGATCCGAACCCTGGAAAACCAACTTCGGATGAAAACCCCCAAAATCCACTATTCTGTCCCGAAGAGAATTTTGGTCGATCCTCTTTGGTCGATGCCATCAACCAAAGTTGTTGCTGACAGCAACTTTAGCCAGTTTAGACCCATTTCACATCCGATCTTTCCGATTTCTTCTCTAACTTATTATTGATGTTTGTTTAGGGTTTTAACAATTCTTTTGGACCATTTCTTGGTATTCTCAATTCATCATCAACTCAACCCAAGGTAAGGATGGTTATCTCCATAAACAATATAGGCCATCAACTTATGAATTGTGTTCTTACTTAAAGAATAGAATCCCTTGATTACTTTTAATTATCATAAGACTGTTATACATGTGTTAGGACAATAGCATCGGAATTCTTATACTCTTGTCATGTTAAATTATTATTGATTACTTATGTCTATGATGATTCATTTCAATATCATGATTTAACTTTTATTATGAAGATGTATTGGATGCATGAGAAATGATGAATTTGAATATGTGATTGCCTACGTATAACTTGGGATTGGGGAGTGTTCTATTGACACTTCTGTCCTTGGGCATCGGAGGGAATAGTATGGGATGTTCTCCAAAGGTGCCTATCGACACTTTCCCGGGTTATTGGATGACATACATAGGATTGTCTAGTTGAGTGGCAAGATTGTCCTTGTCGTGTCAGACCCAAAATCAAAAGGGCATTGAGACCGAACGACCCGTGGTAGTGTATGGTTTGATGGGTGCTCTAGGCCGGTAACCAATCCGGTAGGGGACATAAACCATGCTACGGATACCCGAAAGGGGCCATTTATTGGTAGGGTTGCAAATGGCTAGACTTGGGCTCATGGGCGCTCAAGACCGGTAACCAATCCGTGAGAGGATGTGAGAGCTTCCCGTTTACTATTTGTGGATGACCAATAGGGTTGATGAGTCCGAAATCTGGGATTTCGCTGACTCTAGTGTGAAGGATACAAGAAAGGATCGCCGGGGGCGAGGAATGGACGTATCTGGATCTGACTTGATACGACTGAGTAGATGACTTGCATTGGGCTAGGCTTTACTGTGACATGCGCCAGTACTTATACCAAACGGTGATGTGAGAGAGCGGTGACCGATTCCCTTACCATGGTTTTTTAGATGACTTTACCTAACTTCCTTGGCAGACCCAAGATATCTTGTATGATTGAGGGGGAGTGACTGACCACCCAAAGAAGTATGGTACTATGACTTAAAGCATGTCTACCATAGAGACTAGCATTCATAGAGTTAGAATCATATTTGCATCATATGTTTTATATCATATTGCATTATGTTATGTTTTGTATATGTATGATTTTAATTGTGGAATAACTACCTTGCTGAGTTCTTCGAACTCATTCCTTTTGTACAAATGTTTTTAGATTATCCTACAGGTACCGAAGATTATGATGGCACCCCCTTCGAGACGGACTTTGATCCCGCATACTACCCTCCGGGTGGTATCTTCGATGAAGATTAGAGTGTTGGTGCCGAGGAGGATTACTATTCGCACCAGGGTTAGCCCCACGATAGTGCGGGAGTGGCAGAGCTGGGCTTTCTTCATCCACACCATTGAGGAGACCATCATTAGGATAGAAGAAACCCTAGCTTAGTGCCCCATTTCCCTAGTCTATTTATGGAACCTTTGGTCATGTAACTAACTTGTTTTGGATTATCTTATATACTTGGGATTGTAATTAACTTAATCATACTTCATTTCCGCTGCTTTGAGAGGGTGATTATCATACATTCTCTCACCTTTATGATCACATTTACACCTTGATATTATTTGCTTTTCCGTACTCTAATTTATTGAATCTTATCTTATTCATGATATCTAGTATTAGTTGTTTTTACCTTGATTATTATCGTTCATGATTATGTTATCGTGTATGTGGGAGGCATGGTCCCACGATTCTTGATCCTTGGACTGTGGATCACATTCCCGGGTATGCTAGATGGGGTACCGGCTGGGTGGAAGTTACAATACGTGCTTAAGAGCCGTGAGGGAAGAGTGACTAAGACTGCCCAGAGGAGTATGGTGTTCTATCTTAATGCGTGTCTGCCAATAGAGAGCATATATAGAGTTAGAAACATACTTGCATACTGTCTCATATCATTTGCATTTATGCTTTGTTCCTGTTCTTGAGATTGTGACTGTAGTAATTGTTAATTGTGTTTGAACTGCTTGCTAAGTTCTTTTGAGCTCACCCTTCAGGGAACATGTTTTCTTTAGATTGTGTTGCAGGTACTGATGATTGCGAGTTCTCGAACTACGAAGCCATGACGTGTGATTCATTTGGTTTCCAGGATTCTAGCAACTACGAGCATTACAGTGAAACATACCCATGTGATGGCGGACCATACCTGTGAAACCCAGCCCTAACCTTGACCCGAAAACCCTTTTGTTTGTAGGTCCGACAACCCGAAGTAAGGCAAGAAGTCAGCTTTGGGCCATTTCAGTTGAAGACTCGGTGGCTGGCTTGGAATCCATGAGTGTGGATGTCAGTGTTCCATTTATGGAAACTGCATCCTGATGAAGATTGATTTAGTTGATGGACTTGGAGTGCTCTCTGTCTTGGTTCGAAGGTATTTCTACCTACTAGGTAAGTCACTTGGTGTGTGTGCAAAACCCCTTTATGTTTGGATTTGAGCTGAGCCTTCATTTCCCTGTTTTGGACTTGCTGTTCTAATTGGTCGACTCATTGGTCGACTGGACCAGTCGACCAATCCAATCGACCAATGGGTTCTGTTTTGCTAATTAGGTCTTTGCTTGCTCTATTTAAGTCCAATCTCGAGTCTACTTCGTATTTTCTGCCTCCAAACTCTTTGGAACGTACCAGAGCCCTCTGCAAGTCATCTCCCTTGCATCCTTGGTGATTATCTTGACGGATCTTCGTCAAAACTCGTGCTTTTACACAAAAAGGTATGTGATCATCCTCTTTTGTGTTTCATCTTTGATTCTTCATTATTTTTATTTCCTTTTCTGATTGAGGACAGTAGAGAAGATGTTGTATCTCTGTTGCAACTATCTCTTTACTCATTCCCTCTCTTTTCCTAAGGATCTAAAGCTTGGTGGATGATCTTCATCAAGATCATCACTCGCTTTTGAAGGAAAACTTGTATTCATTCACTTTCCTTATTTTGATTATTGTTCTTCAGTCTTAGATCTAATTTTCTTGAAGATCTATGCATGTTATTCATGATTCCTTTGTCACAATCAGTTATCCATCATCCTATTGTTCTTGTCCATGATTTTTACTATGAATTCTTCAAGAACCATGATTGATCTAATTATCGTAACTTTTTGTTTCCTAATTTGTAACTTGAAGACTTGATTTGATTAGTGTTTTGGAGTCCTCTATATACTAGTATGCTGCCATTGTAGTTTCCCCCTTGTTTAGTACCCTTTTGAACCACCAAATTCGGTTTCATAATCTAAAAAACTCTGATTTTTTAAGTCCACTGTCTCTGTTGGTCGACTCATTGGTCGACTGAGGCAGTAGACCAAGTCAATCGACCAATGAATACAGTAACCTCATATTTGGTCTGTTTTGGATGTTTTGATATCTTTCCTTCTAGGTATCTTTCCTAATATGTTGTGTACACTTGTTTAGGACTTTCTTCCCAAGTTTAGTCAAGGTCTTACTTGATTCCCTAAGATTCCTTTGCGAATTATATAAGGTAAGGATGGTTATTTCCTTAACTACATAAATTGCATGTTCTAGTTTCTATATTTGAATCTTGTTAGTTTATTTCCTTAATTAGATGCTTACACTGATATACTACTGATGCATTACCTTGATTATAGTAGCATTACTTGTTTATACTAGATTGATTCATGTGTGATTTACTTACCAAATATATGCAAGTTGGATGTTATTATTGATTTATTTCCATATAAGAAGTTGTCATATATGTGATGTTATGGAATTATGCTTGTGTATGTTTAAGTATGGTTTGGAAAGGAGAGGTGTCCTTTTGACACTTCTGTCCTTGGACTACTACGGGAATATTATGGGATGTTTCCGGAGATGCCCTCTGGACACCTTCCTAAACTGTTGGATGACATATTTAGGACTGTCTAGTAGTGTTTGGCTAGGATGTCCCATTATGTCAAACCCTAATCAGAGGGGTATTGAGACCGAACGACCCGTGGTAGCAATGAAGATTCATGGGCGCTCAAGACCGGTAACCAATCCGTGAGAGGACAGGAATCACATTGTGGGGATCATTTATCGGTAGGGTTGCATATGGATAGACTTGGGCTCATAGGCGCTCAAGACCGGTAAGGATGCCGGAAAGGATCGCCAGGGGCGAGGAATGGACGTATCTGGATCTGACTTGATGTAACTGAGTAGGAGACTTGCATTTGGCTAGGCTTTGACCCTGACATGCGCCGGTACTTAGACCAATGGTGATGTGAGAGAGTGGTGACCTATAACCCCAGCCATGGAATGTCCCGAGGGATGCCGGACCCACTACCAAAAGGCGTTGTGTGATGAGACCTTCCAAAAGAAGTACGGTGCTATGACTTAAAGCATGTCTACCAATAGAGACCAGCATACATAGAGTTAGAATCATGTTGCATCATGTGTTTCATATCATATAGCATTTTACATTGCTTTGAAATCCTACCATTTGTGTTGTTATGGATTAATTGCCTTATTGAGTTTCTTTGAAACTCATTCCTTTTGTACAATGTATTGTTAGACTACTCTACAGGTACTGATGACTATGAAAGTCAATTCGAGGAAGCGCAAATTGAGGAGGCGTTCTTCACGCAAGGTGCTGGCAACCATGAAGATTACATTGAGGATTCCTCAAGTGGTTTTGCTTGTTACCAGGATTAGCCCTAATGTGGGATGGGAACGTCTGAGTATCGTTGATGAAGTCTGTGTTTATGAAGACGTTCTTTATAAGATAGAATAGACTTTAGTTTAGTTTGTTATTTCTTTCTTGTCTTAGAAACAAATGTAACCTTTCTTTTGATTTGCGATCTACTTTCCGCTGGTTGTAGAGTGGGATTCTGCCTCACTTTACTTATTGATTTAGACATTCTGGTTGTCTTTCATACTATGATGATATATGATTTAATCTTTCCTTATTTAGATCTTTGTTTATCTTTTGCACATTGATTATTATTATTCATGATTATGTTATTGTCTATGTGGGAGGTTGATTACCTTGATACTTGATCTTCGGGGCTGTGGATCACACACTCGGGTATGCCAGGTCGGGTACCGACTGGGTGGATGTGACAGAGTGGTATCAGAGCCCAAAGTTCAAGGCAATCCTAACCACAGAAAACAATAACGGAACATTCCTGAGTCATAGATCTGAAATGACTCCTCTACTCTTAGAAGTGAATAATAGAGCACTTGGATTAAAAACTTAACCAATGAAGCATAACTGAATATTTCTGAATAACATACCATAATTATACTTAAACAATTGTCACTTAATGCAATAAAAGAAAAGTGCATAATACACAATAATAAAGTGAAACAAAGTGAACTTCATTAATTTCAAAAGTTTGTACAATGATTACATCAGATAATGCATAAATGGAAATCCTAAAGCACAATCTATCTAGGTGATCTCCTTTGATCTCTGAAAGCTTTGAAGTCCTCTACTAGCTGAGTCACCTGATGCTCTATCCTATCCTATCGTGACTCCATCCTCTCATACATCTGCTCCTGTCTGACCTCCATCCTCTCCAGCATGGAAGTCATCGATCTCATTTGTGCACCGAGATCTGAAGTCTCTGGAACTGCATGAGACGGGCCACCTGTCTCGAAGTGTGATGAAGGAGGAAACTCGTGATGCCCCGGCTCAGCCTTGTGCATCTCTGTATCATCTTTGGCCTGATCATCACTATCAAGACCGACATCCTCTCCTCCATCCTCCTCCTCCTCCTCCTCCTCTGTCTCCTCCTCCTCCTCACCCTCTGGACCAGGAGATCTCACCGTCTGTTTAAGTTTCATCTGTCGGATAGTCCTAGTCCCGATCATGTATCCCAGTGAACCAACATCCACTGGTGTATCCTCGAAACTCACTCCAAAGTGCCTGAAGACCAAGGTCAGTAGCCTCCCATAGCAAAGGTTCTGCATGCTAGGCCACAGAACTAGATCCAGCATGACCTGCTGAATGATGTAGGAAAGGTCTATCTCGAAGCCCATGTAGATGTGGTAGATGACCAAGGCCTCCATCACTATGACCCGATGGTGATGTCCAGCCTTCGGCATAATGTTTCGGCCGACAATGCGATTGATAATCCGTGCCGAATCTATCATCCGCCCGCTGTTCCACGGAGTGTGGCATCGGTGATCATCCCATAATGTAGAGCACATCTCGTGCAGCTCGTACGACATCAAGTAGCTGTCTATTTGTCACATCCTCCCAGCCGGTACCCTAACTGGCATACCCGAGAGTGTGATCCACAGCCCGAAGATCAGGTACCGAGTAATCAACCTCCCACATATACAATAACATGATCATGAACAATAATAATCGATGTGCGAAAGATAAACCATAGATCCAAATAAGGAAAGAATGAATCATATATAAATCAGAGTACTAAATATAATCAGAGTGTCTAAATCAAATAAGTAAAGTGAGGCGAAATCCCACTCTACAACTAGCGGAAATGTAGTTCTAAAAGAGAAGAAACAGAATGAAATCTAATCCCAATAGCAGGTACAATAGGTAACTAAATTGTTCTCAATCTTATAGACAATATCCCTATAAGTATAAATCTCATAAATGGCACAAGGGCGCTTCCACTCTATGGTCGGACTAAGCATCGTACGGAGCATAACCACTCACGGAATCTTCAGTGTAATTGTCGTAACCGCAATCACTTTCCTTGAGATATGCCTCTTCTCCTTGCGCTTCTTCATACGAGCAGTCATGATACTCAGAACCTGTAGAGTAGTCTAACAAACATTGTACAAAAGGAATGAGTTTCAAAGAAACTCAGTAAGGCAGTTAAATCCATTTTAAATATAAATGGCAGGATTACAAAACAAACATAAATGCAATATGGTATGAGACAAACAATGAATGTATGAATCTAACTCTATGTATGCTGGTCTCTATTGGCAGACATGCTTTAAGTCATAGCACCGTACTTCTTTAGGAAAGTCTCATTCACTCATCATCAGTTGGTAATGGGTCCTTCATCACTCAGGATATTCCATGGCTGGGGGTATAGGTCACCGCTCTCTCACATCACCGTTTGGTCTAAGTACTGGCGCATGTCAGGGTTAAGCCTAGCCAAATGCAAGTCTTCTACTCAGCTACATCAAGTCAGATTCAGATACGCCCATTCCTCGCCCCTGGCGATCCTTTCTGGTATCCTTCACACTAGAGTCCTCATAGTCCCTGACTACGGACTCATCAACCCTATTGGTTATCCACATATGGTAAACGGGAAGCTCTCACGTCCTCTCACGGGTTGGTTACCGGTCTTAAGCGCCCGTGAGCCCAAGTCTAACCATATGCAACCCTACCAATAAATGGTCCCCACAATGTGATTCTTGTCCTCTCTCGGGTTGGTTACCGGTCTTGAGCGCCCATGAATCCCCATTGCTACCACGGGTCGTTCGGTCTCAATACCCCTCCGATTCGGGACATCCTAGCCAAACACTACTAGATAGTCCTAAATATGTCATCCAACAGTTTAGGAAGGTGTCCAAAGGGCATCTCCGGAAATATCCCATACTATTCCCGTAGTTGTCCAAGAACAGAAATGTCAAAAGAACACTTCCCCTTTCCAAACCATACTTAATCATACACAAACATAAATCCATAACATTACATATATGGTAACTTCATATATGGAAAGAAATCAAAAATTACATTCAACTTGTGTATAACTGGTAAGTAAATCATACATGAGTCAATTTAATATAAACAAGTAATGCTACTGATATCAAGACAGTACCACAGTAGTATAACATTGTAAGAATCTAATTAAAGAAATAAATTAACAAGATTCAAATATAGAAACTAAGATATGCAATTTATGTTGTTAAGGAAGTAACCATCCTTACCTTTTATAATTTGCAAAGGAATCTTAAGAAATCAAGTAAGATCTTGACAAACTTGAGAAGAAGGTCCTAAACAAGTGTATACAATATATTAGGAAAGATCCCTAACAGAAAAGATATCCAAACATCCAAAACAGACCAAATCTGGAGTTGCTGTACTCATTGGTCGATTGGATTGGTCTACTTGTTTCGATCGACCAATCGATCGACCAATGGAGACAGTGGCCTACAAAATCAGAGTTTTAAGAATAAAGAACCGAATTTGGTGGTTCAAAAGGGTACTAAACAAGGGGTAAACTACAATAGTAGTATCCTAACATATAGAGGACCTCAAAACACTAATCGAATCAAGTTTTCAAGTTACAAATTAGGAAACAAAACGTTACCATAACTAGATCAATCATGGTTCTTGAAGAATTCAAGATACAAATCATAGACAAGAACAATAGGAGAATGAATCATTGATTTTGATAAAGATATCATGGAAGGCATACTTAGATCTTCAAGAAAATAGATCTAAGAACATGAATCTAAATAAGGAAACAAAACTTACCATAGATGTATCAGTCATGATTCTTGAAGAAAGCATGGTATGATAGAGGAGAAACAACTAGAGATTGATAGATCATGGATTATGTAAAGAAAACACAGCGATTGACTACTAATATGATCAATATAATAGATCTAAGAACATCAGAATTTAAATCAAAGATAAACGAAGACGAGATCATGATTTAGATCATGATTCCTTCAAAAGCTTGCAATGATCATGATTACGGACATTGCTTTAGCCTTTAATCCTTAGGAAGATCATGAGAGATAAGTTCAGAGATGTTTGCAACAGAGAATGCAGCATCTCCTCTACTGTCTCAACTCAAAAAGGAAAGAAAACAAGGATGAAGAAGAAGAAGAGAGTGTAAACATACTTTTTTGTGTAAGAACACGAGTTTTGATGAAGATCCGTCAAGATAAACACCAAGGACATAAGGGAGATGACTTGCAGAGGTCTTTGGTTCGTTCCAAAGAGTTTGGAGGCAGAAAATACAAAGTAGACTCGAGATTGGACTTAAATAGAGCAAGCAAGACCTAATTAGCAAAAACAGAACCCATTGGTCGATTGGTCCAGTCGACCAATGAGTCGACCAATCAGTTCAGCAACTTCGAAACAGGGAATTGAAGGCTCAGATCAAATCCAAACCTAAAGGGGTTTTGCACACACACCAAGTGACTTACCTAATAGGTAGAAATGCCTTCGAACCATGATAGAGAGCACTTCAAGTCCATCAACTAATCCGATCTTCATCAAGATTCAGTTTCCAAAAATAGAACCTTGTCATCAACACTCATGGATTCGAAGCCAAACACCAAGTCTTCTACTGGGATGGCCCAAAGCTGACTTCTTGCTTTACTTCGGGTTGTCGGACCTACAAACAATAGGGTTTCCGGGTCAAGGTTAGGGCTGGGTTTCACATTCTCCCCCCCCCCCCTTAAAGAAATTTCATCCTCGAAATTGAAAGCGTACCTGTGATTCCAAAGAGGTGAGGAAACTTCTCCTTCATATCTTCTTCCTTCTCCCAAGAAGCTTCTTCAGGGGTTTGGTTCTTCCACCGAATCTTCACCAAAGGGATGGTGCGATTCCGCAGCTGCTTGTCCTTCTTATCCAGTATTTCGGCCGGTTCTTCATCGTAGGTCAAATCAGCACTAAGTCCTTCAGGTGCTTGTTGTAAAATGTGTTCCGGATTCTCTATGTATTTCCGAAGCATCGAAATATGAAACACATTATGAACACCAACAAGAGGCGGAGGTAATGCTAATCGATACGCAACAGGTCCAACCTTTTCCAAAATCTCAAAAGGTCCAATGAAACGAGGGCTAAGCTTTCCCTTAATATTGAATCTCATCACACCCTTCATTGGTGAAACCTTCAAGAAAACTTTCTCTCCAACTTGAAATTCCAAATCAGTCCTCCTCTTATCAGCATAAGATTTCTGTCTTGACTGGGCAGACTTAATCCTTTCTCTTATCATATCAACCATAGCATTTGTAGCTTCAATCATCTCAGGACCTAAAACTTTTCTTTCACCTGTCTCGATCCAGACAAAGGTGTCCTACAAGTACTTCCATACAAAGCCTTGAATGGAGCCATGCCTATTGTTGCTTGATAAGCCGTTGTTATAGGCAAACTCAACCAAAGCTAGGTGTTCATCCCAATTACCACCCATATCCACCACACAAGATCTGAGCATGTCTTCCAATGTCCGAATTGTCCGCTCGGATTGTCCATCGACCGTGGATGATGAGCTGTACTCAAGTTCAATTGGGTTCCCAAGGCCTTCTGCAAACTATTCCAAAACCTTGAGGTGAACCTAGGATCACGATCAGAAACAATACTCATTGGCACACCATGCAGACGAACCACATTATCCACATAAAGCCTTGCTAGCTTATCCAGAGTATGAGTGATCTTCATAGGAATGAAGTGGGCTGATTTGGTCAACCTATCAACAATCACCCACATGGTATCATTGCCTTTACTTGTCCGAGGCAAGCTAGTCACAAAGTCCATAGAGATATCCTCCCACTTCCAACTAGGAATAGGAAGGGGTTGAAGTAATCCAGATGGGGGTTGACGAACGGCTTTCACACGTTGGCAAGTCTCACACTTGGCAACAAAATTATCAACATCAGCCTTCAAACCAATCCACCAAAAATGTTCCTTCAAGTCCTTGTACATCTTGGTGCTTCCGGGTGTATAGTAAAGACTACCGGTGTGCTTCCTTCAATATTTCCTTTTTAATTTCTTCGTTTGCGAGCACGCACGGTCTTCCTCTAAACAATAAAGCACCATCCATGGATATACCAAAGTCGGGGTCCAACTCAGGATTCGAAGAAATCTTCTCAACTTTGATCAAAAGTTCTTGATAAGAACTCTGCAGAGCAACAATCTTATCTCTAAGGCCAGATCTTGCCGTCATGGCAGAAAGAATAAAATCAGAATTCTCAGGGACAATTTCCAAATCAAAGCTCTCAATAGAAGACCACAATGGTAGACTCAAGGCATTCAAATCCAAAGTCTTCTTCTGGTTCTTCCTACTAAGAGCATCAACAACAACGTTTGCCTTCCCAGGGTGATACTGAATATCACAATCATAATCAGAGACTAGTTCCAACCATCTCCTTTGTCTCATGTTCAACTCCTTTTGGGTAAAGAAGTATTTCAAACTCTTATGATCCGTGAAAATGGCAATCTTCTGACCGTAGAGGTAATGTCTCCAAGTCTTCAAAGCAAAGACAACAGCGGCAAGTTCTAGATCGTGAGTGGGGTAATTCCGCTCATAATCTTTCAATTGCCGAGAAGCATAGGCTACGACCTTGCCATGTTGCATCAGTACACAACCCAATCCAATCTTTGACGCATCCGTATAAACTGTCATACCACCGGAACTATCAGGTATAGTCAAAACCGAGGCACTTGTCAATCTATCTTTCAACTCTTGGAAATTCTTCTCACAGGTGACAGACCAAACAAACTTCTCTTCTTTCCTAGTCAACTTAGTCATAGGAGCAGCCAACCGAGAAAAGTTCTCAATAAACCTCCTGTAGTAACCCGCCAATCCAAGAAAACTTCTTATTTCCGTTATCGACTTCGGTCTTTCCCAATCAGCCACAGCTTGGACTTTTTCAGGATCGACATGAATACCTTCAGCTGAAACCACATGGCCAAGGAATACTACTCTCTTAAGCCAAAAATCACACTTGCTAAACTTGGCGTACAACTTCTTTTCTCGCAATCTTTGCAAAGTGAAACTTAGATGGCTCGCATGCTCTTCTTCGCTCTTCGAATAAATCAAGATGTCGTCGATGAAAACAATCACAAACTTATCAAGCACATCATGAAATACTCGGTTCATGAGGTCCATGAACACCGCAGGAGCATTGGTCAATCCGAAAGGCATGACTCTAAACTCGTATTGGCCATACCGTGTTCGGAAAGCTGTCTTGAAGATATCACTAGACTTCACTTTCAATTGGTGATATCCGGATCTCAAGTCAATCTTTGAGAACACAACTGCACCTTTCAACTGATCGAAGAGATCATCAATTCTGGGCAGCGGGTATCTATTCTTGATAGTCAGCTTATTCAACTCACGGTAGTCGATGCACAGGCGCATACTACATCTTTCTTCTTTACAAACAAGACCGGAGCTCCCCAAGGTGATACACTAGGTTGTACGAAACCTCTATCAATGAGCTCATTCAACTGGTTTTGCAACTCTTTCAACTCAGTAGGAGCCATCCTACGGAGCTTTAGATACCAGAGCGGCACCAGGGACGAGATCAATAGAAAACTCAACATCCTTGTCTGGAGGCACTCCCGATAGATCATCAGGGAAGACATCAACAAAGTCACAGACAACCCTGACTTCATCGACTCTTTTCTCCACTTTACCCTTGCCTTCAGATGAAGCATCATCCACTAGGGCATAGACTTGCATCAGTGCAGACAGCACCTTCTTACAAACCCTTCTTTTCTCACCAAGAAATTCAAAGACCGGACTTCCACAAATATGGAACTGAATCTTCTTTGAGGAACAAAGAAACACAGCTTTGTGGGCTGTTAACCAATCAATTCCCAAAATAACATCGAAGTCCTTCATATCAAGAAGTACAAAATTGGCTTCCAAGTTCTTCTCACCAATCAACACACTACATTTAACTAACCCTTTATCTAGTTTCACAACAGGACCAGTAGGTGTACTAATCAACAAACAACTAGACAACTTCTCAGGGATTAGGTCAGTCTTCTTGATGAATGCAGATGACATGAACGAATGAGATGCACCCATATCAAATAAAACAAATGCAGAAATAGAAGCGACTAACAATGTACCTGTAATCACTTCACGGCTTGGATCCTGCTCAGCACTGGAAATACTGAACACTCTACCAGAGGGAGGAGTAGGAGCACTCTTCACCACCGGAGCAGGCTGCTGGACGGGCCGCTTCGCGACACACGAGCCAAATGACCAGCTTGCTTGCGGTAAAAGCAAACAGATTGCTGGGTCCAACCGGGTAGTCGCAACAGGGGGCTTCCGAACAAAAGGCCTAGGATTCGCATTCACGGGCCTAGCACTTGCACTCACCGGTGGTCGGTTCCCGCCATCTTGTCTAAATTGGCCGGGCTGCTGAAAACCGAGTTCTGACCTACACTCCTAGGCTGAAAAGCGGGAGTGGGGTAGGGTGTAGGTCTCACAAAATGCCGATCATTACGATCCACCAACCCAGGGTTCCTTGGCTGCCAGGGCCTTTGCATACGTGCATTCTCCTTCTCTGTTTCTTCCAACTTCTTCGAGTTCTGCACCACTTGAGCATAGCTCACTATAGGCTGGGATCGTGAGGTAAGCTTTAATGGCGGGCGCGGTCCTTTGAAGAACTTCTTCGCTTTGGCGAGATCGACCTTCGAGAGAATCGGAGCAAAGAAATGAAGCTCCTCAAACTTCGTTGGTACTCCAACACGGACAAAGATCCTTCCGTGAGAACCATAAACTCGGCTTCCTTCGCATCTTTAACCGCCTCAGGGAAATAATTCATGCAAAAAGCTTCTTTGAACAACTCCCAAGTTACAACTCCTGCATGCAAACCTTCCAAAACAGGCCAAGTGGAGGTCCACCATGCATCGGCTTCTTGTTGCAACTTCTGCTCAAAAACAGAATCTTCGAGCTTCCGAGCATTGCGGATGTCGGAAAGCCTTCTCCAACTCACGAAGCCACTTGTTAGGAAACAAGGGATCCTTGGTAACTCCAGTGAAAGTGGGCACTTGCATCTTCAGAAAACTCTCCATCGGGCGAGTATGAGGAGTTCCAGCTAAACCTCCCGCATTCAGGACTGCGGCATGAGGATTCACATTAGCACCAGTTCGAGTCTCATTATGCGAGTCATGAAACCCGCCAACATCTGGTTGAACTAAGTCGCTTGCTTGCTGCATCATATTGCCCATAATATTGGCAATATCACGAAAGCTTCCAACATTCGGGGCACCGGGTATCTCATGGGTACCCTGATCATCATTAGGTATCTCACCACCTCCATGAGGTATTTCACCACCTCCATGACCACTGGATTCACCACACCCACTTCTCAGAGTAACCATTCTGCAAAAACTGAGAACATCAAAATACCGAATTTCGGAGTTTCAACATAAACCACAAGTCCAAATGATTTGAAAACTTAAATCATGCTTAAATATATCCATATAGTCATCAAACAATAATCCATAAGGCAAAAATCACATTTTCCAAAAATTCAGCGAAAATGAGGTCTCTGTGTCCATTGGTCGATTGATTGGTCGACTGACCCAGTCGACCAATGAGTCGACCAATCAAGACAAAATACGAAAATTCACTTTATAAGCCTCATTTTTCACATTCCAACTTCATTTTATCCTCTTTCAAAGGTAAGAGAGCTCTAGGGAAAGTCTCCAAAGGTTCTTCCAAGTGTTCTTGAGGTGTTTTGGTGCTTCAACAACAACACTTCAACACACAACCATCACATACAAGGTAAATCTTTCATTCTTTCTTCCATTTTCATCTTCTCATGCTTGCATTTCAACAAAACCATGTTTTGCTTGTATCCAATGCTAGAAATCATGCTTAGGAATACTTAGAAACATATTCCCTAGGTTTTAAACACAATGCCATGCATAGACAACAAGTTCTAACATATTGATGCTCATCTCGCAACGTTTTCGTACCGAAATTGTTAACTTTAGAAAATTTTCGTTTTCTCACAAACTGCTTGAAATTTTCGCACGAAATCAAATGCTACATGCTCAAGATGATATTGTAGATATGTCCATAAAATTTGATTTAACCAATTTCAACTTTTCAAAAATCCCATTTTGACCTAAATTGCAAAATCGCCAAATTTTCCTTCTTGCTGAATTTTTCGCCTTAGTTCAAGTTTTCGATCGATTTTCTTCAAACAAACTTCATAGACATGAAATTCCAAGTATTGCGCACATGCTAGTATGTTCAAATCAAATTTTCCCCAAATTTGAAATTTTTCGAAAAATTACGAAAATACCCTTTTTGCTTAAATCTTAAAGTAGCACTAACTAGAAATGTCTCTTGTCTCTTTCACAGATATACACTATGCAGAGGGGAGGGCGAGGACGAGGTAGAGGTCGTGGTCATATTGTAGGGGCACTCGGGGGCGGAGGTCGGGTTCCTTCCGAGCCTAGACGGGAGGTTCGGAGGCCGGACATGTTCGACACACCTCGGGCCGAGTTTTTGTACGAGGCCTACTTCGATCTTGCAACATCGAGCTGGGACGTCCGCTTCACCTACGCCAGCTCGAGTCTTTAGGATTCGGCGAGAGATTCGACACGTTGCGGTGGACACATCTCTTCACCGAGGATCTGCCGGTATACCCGGAGCTAGTGAGGTTGTTCTTCAGCAACCTTACTTACACTGAGGAGGCTCGAGGTCCAGGACATCCACTTAGACTTGTCCTCAGGAGCAGGGTCTTCCAGACTCAGATTCGCTTTTCCACCCGATCACTGGCTGAGATCTTGCGGGTTCCTTACTATCCACAGCAGTGTGTGTGGATACCTGCGGGAGCAGATTTGGACAGCTATCTGATGCCGTATGAGCTACGCGAGATATGCTCCACACTGTGGGATAGTCGCCGATGCTTCACTCCGTGGACCAGCGGACGGATGACAGATTCTGCACGGATTATCGGTCGCATAGTCGGCGGAAACATTATGCCGAAGGCCGGACATCACCATCGGGTCACAGTGATGGAGGCCTTAGTCATTTACCGCATCTACATGGGCTTCGAGATCGATTTCTCCTGCATCATTCAGCAGGTCATGCTGGACTTGGTTATGCGGCCTAGCATGCGGAACCTTTGCTATGGGAGGCTACTGACCTTGATCTTCAAGCATTTCGGGGTGAGTTTCGAGGATACACCAGTGGACATTGGTTCACAGGGATATGTTATCCGGGCTCGGACCATTCGTCAGATGAGACTGCAGCAGACTGTGAGATCTCCTGGTCCGGAGGGTGAGGATGATGAGGAGACAGAGGATGAGGATCAGGAATCAGAGGATGGAGGAGAGGATATCGGTCCTGATAGTGATGATCAGGCCAGAGACGATACGAGAGATGCACGAGGCTGAGCCGGTGCATCACGAGTTTCCTTCATCACACTTCGAGGCGGGTGGCCCTTCTCATGCGGTTCCGGAGACTTCAGATCTTGGGGCACGAGATGAGATCGATGACTTCCATGCTAGAGAGGATGGAGGTCGGACGGAGCAGATGTATGAGAGGATGGGGTCACGACAGGATAGGATAGAGCATCAGGTAACTCAGCTAGCGGAGGAGTTCAGAGCATACAGAGATCAGAGGAGATCAACTAGATAGACTGTACCTTAGGGTTTTCATTTATGCATTTCAAATGTAATCGTTGTAAAAGCTTTTGAAATTAATGAAGTTCATTTTCTTTCACTTAATTATTGTATATTATGCACCTTTCTTTTATTGCATTAGTGACATTTGTTTAAGTATAATTATGATATGTTATTCGGAAATGTTCTGTTATGCTTCATTGGTTAAGTTTCTAATCCAAGTGTTCTATTATTCACTTCTAAGAGTAGAGGAGTCACTTCAGATCTATGACTCAGGAATGTTCCGTTATTGTCTTTTGTGGTTAGGATTTCCTCGAACCTTGGGCTCTGATACCAATCTGTCACATTCTCCCAGCCGGTACCCTAACTGGCATACCCGAGAGTGTGATCCACAGCCCGAAGATCAGGTACCGAGTAATCAACCTCCCACATATACAATAACATGATCATGAACAATAATAATCGATGTGCGAAAGATAAACCATAGATCCAAATAAGGAAAGAATGAATCATATATAAATCAGAGTACTAAATATAATCAGAGTGTCTAAATCAAATAAGTAAAGTGAGGCGAAATCCCACTCTACAACCAGCGGAAATGTAGTTCTAAAAGAGAAGAAACAGAATGAAATCTAATCCCAATAGCGGGTACAATAGGTAACTAAATTGTTCTCAATCTTATAGACAATATCCCTATAAGTATAAATCTCATAAATGGCACAAGGGCGCTTCCACTTTATGGTCGGACTAAGCATCGTACGGAGCATAACCACTCGCGGAATCTTCAGTGTAATTGTCGTAACCGCAATCACTTTCCTTGAGATATGCCTCTTCTCCTTGCGCTTCTTCATACGAGCAGTCATGATACTCAGAACCTGTAGAGTAGTCTAACAAACATTGTACAAAAGGAATGAGTTTCAAAGAAACTCAGTAAGGCAGTTAAATCCATTTTAAATATAAATGGCAGGATTACAAAACAAACATAAATGCAATATGGTATGAGACAAACAATGAATGTATGAATCTAACTCTATGTATGCTGGTCTCTATTGGCAGACATGCTTTAAGTCATAGCACCGTACTTCTTTAGGAAAGTCTCATTTACTCATCATCAGTTGGTAATGGGTCCTTCATCCCTTAGGATATTCCATGGCTGGGGGTATAGGTCACCGCTCTCTCACATCACCGTTTGGTCTAAGTACTGGCGCATGTCAGGGTTAAGCCTAGCCAAATGCAAGTCTTCTACTCAGCTACATCAAGTCAGATCCAGATATGTCCATTCCTCGCCCCTGGCGATCCTTTCCGGTATCCTTCACACTAGAGTCCTCATAGTCCCTGACTATGGACTCATCAACCCTATTGGTTATCCACATATGGTAAAAGGGAAGCTCTCACGTCCTCTCACGGGTTGGTTTACCGGTCTTAAGTGCCCGTGAGCCCAAGTCTAACCATATGCAACCCTACCAATAAATGGCCCCCACAATGTGATTCCTGTCCTCTCACGGGTTGGTTACCGGTCTTGAGCGCCCATGAATCCCCATTGCTACCACGGGTCGTTCGGTCTCAATACCCCTCTGATTAGGGTCTGACATAACGGGACATCCTAGCCAAACACTACTAGACAGTCCTAAATATGTCATCCAACAGTTTAGGAAGGTGTCCAAAGGGCATCTCCGGAAATATCCCATACTATTCCCGTAGTTGTCCAAGAACAGAAATGTCAAAAGGACACTTCCCCTTTCCAAACCATACTTAATCATACACAAACATAAATCCATAACATCACATATATGGTAACTTCATATATGGAAAGAAATCAATAATTACATTCTACTTGTGTATAACTGGTAAGTAAATCATACATGAGTCAATTTAATATAAACAAGTAATGCTACTGATATCAAGACAGTACCACAGTAGTATAACATTGTAAGAATCTAATTAAAGAAATAAATTAACAAGATTCAAATATAGAAACTAAGATATGCAATTTATGTTGTTAAGGAAGTAACCATCCTTACCTTTTATAATTTGCAAAGGAATCTTAAGAAATCAAGTAAGATCTTGACAAACTTGAGAAGAAGGTCCTAAACAAGTGTATACAATATATTAGGAAAGATCCCTAACAGAAAAGATATCAAAACATCCAAAACGGACCAAATGGGAGTTGCTTGTACTCATTGGTCGATTGGATTGGTCTACTGTTTCAGTCGACCAATCAGTCGACCAATGGAGACAGTGGCCTACAAAATCAGAGTTTTAAGAATAAAGAACCGAATTTGGTGGTTCAAAAGGGTACTAAACAAGGGGTAAACTACAATAGTAGTATCCTAACATATAGAGGACCTCAAAACACTAATCAAATCAAGTTCAAGTTACAAATTAGGAAACAAAAAGTTACCACAATTAGATCAATCATGGTTCTTGAAGAATTCAAGATACAAATCATAGACAAGAACAATAGGAGAATGAATCATTGATTTTGATAAAGATATCATGGAAGGCATACTTAGATCTTCAAGAAAATAGATCTAAGAACATGAATCTAAATAAGGAAACAAAACTTACCATAGATGTATCAGTCATGATTCTTGAAGAAAGCATGGTATGATAGAGGAGAAACAACTAGAGATTGATAGATCATGGATTATGTAAAGAAAACACAGCGATTGACTACTAATATGATCAATATAATAGATCTAAGAACATCAGAATTTAAATCAAAGATAAACGAAGACGAGATCATGACTTAGATCATGATTCCTTCAAAAGCTTGCAATGATCATGATTATGGACATTGCTTTAGCCTTTAATCCTTAGGAAGATCATGAGAGATAAGTTCAAAGATGTTTGCCACAGAGAATGCAGCATCTCCTCTACTGTCTCAACTCAAAAAGGAAAGAAAACAAGGATGAAGAAGAAGAAGAGAGTGTAAACATACCTTTTTGTGTAAGAACACGAGTTTTGACGAAGATCCGTCAAGATAAACACCAAGGACGCAAGGGAGATGACTTGCAGAGGTCTTTGGTTCGTTCCAAAGAGTTTGGAGGCAGAAAATACGAAGTAGACTCGAGATTGGACTTAAATAGAGCAAGCAAGACCTAATTAGCAAAAACAGAACCCATTGGTCGATTGATTGGTCGACTGGTCCAGTCGACCAATGAGTCAACCAATCAGTTCAACAACTTCGAAACAAGGAATTGAAGGCTCAGATCAAATCCAAACCTAAAGGGGTTTTGCACACACACCAAGTGACTTACCTAATAGGTAGAAATGCCTTCGAACCATGATAGAGAGCACTCCAAGTCCATCAACTAATCCGATCTTCATCAAGATTCAGTTTCCAAAAATAGAACCTTGTCATCAACACTCATGGATTCAAAGCCAAACACCAAGTCTTCTACTGGGATGGCCCAAAGCTGACTTCTTGCTTTACTTCGGGTTGTCGGACCTACAAACAACAGGGTTTCCGGGTCAAGGTTAGGGCTGGGTTTCACACTATCTCTGCCCCTATAGGTATCCACACACTGCCGTGGGTAGTAAGGAACCCGTAAGATCTTAGCCAATGATCTTGTGGAGAAGCGGATCTATGTCTGAAGGACCCTGCTCTTGAGGACTAGCCGAAGAGGATGTCTTGGACCTCTAGACTCCTCTGTAGATGTAAGGTTGCTAAAGAACAACCTCACTAGCTTTGGATATACCGGCAGATCCTCGATGAAGAGATGTGTCCACTGCATAGTGTCAAATCTCTGCCGAATCCAGAAAACCCTGAGCTATCGAAGGTGAAGTAGACATCTCAACTCGATACTGCAGTAACTAAAGTAGGCCTCGTACAAGAACTCGGCCTGTGGAGTGTCGAATCTGTCTGGTCGCTGAACCTCCTGTCTAGGCTCTGAAGGAACCTGACCTCTACCCCTGAGTGCCCTACGATACGACCTCGACCTCGTACTCGCCCTCCTCTCGGCATGGTGTATGTCTGTGGAAGAAACAAAAGACATTGATTGTTAGTGATATTTCAAGATTTCAACCAAAAGGGTATTTTCGTAATTTTTCGGAAAATTTCAAATTTGGGGAAATTTGATTTGAAGATACTAGCATGTGCACAATACTTGGAATTGCATGACCATGAAGTTTATTTGAAGAAAATCGACCAAAAACTTTGTTAAAAGTGGAAAATTCAGCAAGAAGAATTTGGGGATTTTTGCAAACTAGTCAAAATTGGATTTTTGAAAAGTTGGAATTGGTTAAATCAAACTATATGGACATATCTACAATATCATCTTGAGCATGTAGCATTTGATTTCGTGTGAAAACTCCAAGCGGTTTGTGAGAAAACGAAATTTTTCTAAAGTCAACGATTTCAGTACGAAAACATTGTGAAAGTGCTAGAATGTGTTAGAACTTGCTGTCTATGCATGTTATTGTGTTTAAAACCTAGGGAATATGTTTATAAGTATTCCTAAGCATGATTTCTAACATTGGATACAAGCAAAACATGGATTTTGTTGAAATGCAAGCATGAGAAGATGAAAATGAAAGAAGGAATGAGAGATTTACCTTGTATGTGATGAATATGTGATGTTGTGTTGTTGTTGAAGCACCTAAACACCATAAGAACACTTGAATGAACCTTTGAAGACTTTCCCTAGAACTCTCTCACGTTTGGAAGATGATAGAATGAAGTTAGAATGAGGAAATGAGGCTTAAAATGCGAATTTTCGTATTCTGTGAGCATTGATCGACTCATTGGTCGACTGGGCCAGTCGACCAATCAATCGACCAATGGACACAGAGACCTCATTTTCTGCTGAATTTTTGGAAAATATGATTTTTGCCTATGGATTATTGTTGGATGACTAAATGGGTGTATTTAAGCATGATTTAAATTTTCAAATCATTTGGACTTGTGGATTATGTTGAAACTTCGAAATTCAGTGTTTTTTATGTTTTCATTTTTTGCAGAATGGTTACTCTGAGAAGTGGACGTGGTGGATCCAGTAGCAATGGTGGTCATGATGAGATACCTCATGGAAGTGGTGAGATACCCAGTGGTGGTCATGATCAGCAGACCAACAATGACAATCAGGGTACCCATGACATACCCGGTGCCCCGAATGTTGGAAGCTTTCGTGATATTGCCAATATCATGGGCAATATGATGTAGCAGCAAGCAGCCTAGTTTAACCAAATGCTGACGGGTTTCATGACTCTGCATAATGAGACTCATACTGGTGCTAATGTGAATCCTCATGCCGCAGTTCTGAATGCGGGAGGTTTAGCTGGAACTCCTCATACTCGTCTGATGGAGAGTTTCCTGAAATTGCAAGTGCCCACTTTCACTGGAGTTACCAAGGACCCCTTGTTCCCTAACAAGTGGCTTCGTGAGTTGGAGAAGGCTTTTCAACATCTGCAATGTTCTGAAGCCCAAAAGATTCTGTTTGCTGAGCAGAAGTTGCAACATGAAGCTGACGCTTGGTGGACCTCCACTCGGCCTGTTTTGGAAGGTTTGCATGCGGGTGTTGTAACTTGGGAGTTGTTCAAGGAAGCCTTCTGCATGAATTATTTCCCTGAGGCGGTGAAAGATGCGAAGGAAGCTGAGTTTATGGTTCTTACACAAGGATCTTTGTC
This sequence comes from Hakea prostrata, assembly GCF_041222555.1. Classification (NCBI taxonomy): domain Eukaryota; kingdom Viridiplantae; phylum Streptophyta; class Magnoliopsida; order Proteales; family Proteaceae; genus Hakea; species Hakea prostrata. The sequence goes on along the minus strand of NC_142608.1, from coordinate 27,496,874 downwards.
TATGTTGGAGTACCAGCAAAAGTTTGAGGAGCTTCATTTCTTTGCTCCTGATTCTCTGAAGCTTGATCTCGCCAAAGCAAAGAAGTTCTTTAAAGGATTGCGCCCTGCCATTAAAGCTTACCTCATTGTCCAGCCTATAGTGAGCTATGCCCAAGTGGTGCAAAACTCGAAGAAGTTGGAAGAAACTGAGAAGGAGAATGCACGTGTGCAAAGGCCCTGGCAGCCTAGGAACCCTGGATTGGTGGATCATAATGATCGGCATTTTGTGAGACCTACACCCCACCCCACTCTGCTGCTTTTCAGCCTAGGAGTGTAGGTCAGAGCCCTGGTTTTCAGCAGCCCGGCCAGTTTAGACAGTATGGCAGGAATCGACCACCAGTGAATGCAAATGCTAGGCCTGTGAATGTGAATCCTAGGCCATTGGTTCAGAAGCCCCCTATTGCAGCTACACCAGTTGGACCTAGCAATCCTGTTTGCTTTTTCTGTAAGCAAGCTTGTCATTTTGCTCGTGCCTCTCTGAAACGACCTGCCCAGCAGTCTGCTCCTGTGGTGAAGAATGCCCCTGCTCCTCCCTCTGGTAGAGTGTTCAGTATTTCCAATACTGAGCAAGAAGCAAGCCATGACGTGATTACAGGTACATTTTTAGTCGCTTCTATTCTTGCATTTGTATTATTTGATACGGGTGCATCTCATTCATTCATGTCGTCTGCATTCATCAAGAAGACTGACCTAATCCCTGAGAAATTGTCTAGTTGTTTATTGATTAGTACACCTACTGGTCCTGTTGTGAACCTAGATAAAGGGTTAGTTAAATGTCCTGTGTTGATTGGTGAGAAGAACTTGGAAGTCAATTTGGTACTTCTTGATATGAAGGACTTTGATGTCATTTTGGGAATTAATTGGTTGACAGCCCACAAAGTTGTGTTTCTTTGTTCCTTAAGGAAGATTCAGTTCCATATTTGTGGAAGTCCGGTTTTTGAATTTCAAGGTGAGAAAAGAAGGGTTTGTAAGAAGATACTGTCTGCACTGATGCAAGTCTATGCCCTAGTAGATGATGCTTCATCTGAAGGCAAGAGTAAAGTGGAGAAAAGAGTTGACGAAGTCAAAATTGTCTGTGACTTTGTTGATGTCTTCCCTGATGATCTATCGGGAGTGCCTCCAGATAGGGATGTTGAGTTTTCTATTGATCTTATCCATGGTGCCGCTCCGTATAGGTTGGCTCCTACTGAGTTGAAGGAGTTACAAAACCAGTTGAATGAGCTCATTGATAGAGGTTTCGTACAACCTAGTGTGTCACCTTGGGGAGCTCCAGTTTTGTTCGTCAAGAAGAAGGATGGTAGTATGCATTTGTGCATCGACTATCATGAGTTGAAGAAGTTGACCATCAAGAATAGATACCCGCTGCCCAGAATTGATGATCTCTTCGATCAGTTGAAGGGTGCAGCTGTGTTCTCAAAGATTGACTTGAGGTTTGGATATCACCAGTTGAAAGTGAAGCCAAGTGATATCTTCAAGACAGCCTTTCGAACAAGGTACGGTCATTATGAGTTCAGAGTCATGCCTTTCGGTTTGACTAATGCTCCTATAGTGTTCATGGACCTCATGAACAGAGTATTTCATGATGTGCTTGATAAGTTTGTGATTGTCTTCATCGACGACATCTTGATCTATTTGAAGAATGAAGAAGAGCATGCGAGCCATCTAAGTTTCTCTTTGCAAAGACTGCAAGAAAAGAAAATGTACGCCAAGTTTAGCAAGTGTGATTTCTGGCTCAAGAGAGTAGTATTTCTCGGCCATGTGGTTTCAGCTGAAGGTATTCGTGTCAACCTTGAAAAAGTCCAAGCAGTGGCTGATTGGGAAAGACCGAAGATGGTTACAGAAATAAGAAGTTTCCCTGGATTGGCGGGTTACTACAGAAGATTTATTGAGAACTTTTCTCGGTTGGCTGCTCCTATGACTAAGTTGACCAGGAAAGAAGAGAAGTTTGTTTGGTCTGACACTTGTGAGAAGAATTTCCAAGAGTTGAAGGATAGATTGACAAGTGCCCCGATTTTGACTATACCTGATAGTTCTAGTGGTATGACAGTCTATACTAATGCGTCGAAGATTGGTTTGGGTTGTGTACTGATGCAAAATGGTAAGGTCGTAGCCTATGCTTCTCAGCAATTGAAAGATTATGAGCGGAATTACCCCACTCCCGATCTAGAACTTGCTGCTGTTGTCTTTGCTTTGAAGATTTGGAGACATTACCTCTACGGTTAGAAGATTGCCATTTTCACGGATCATAAGAGTTTGAAATACTTCTTTACCCAAAAGGAGTTGAATATGAGGAAAAGAAGATGGTTGGAACTAGTCTCGGATTATGATTGTGATATTCAGTATCACCCTGGTAAGGCAAACGTTGTTGCTGATGCTCTTAGTAGGAAGAATCAGAAGAAGACTTTGGATTTGAATGCTTTGAGTCTACCATTGTTGTCTTCTATTGAGAGTTTTGATTTGGAAGTTGTCCCTGAGGATTCTGATTTCATTCTTTCCACCATGACGGCAAGATCTAGCCTCAAAGATAAGATTGTTGCCCTGTAGAGTTCTGATCAAGAACTTAAGGACAAAGTTGAGAAGATTTCTTCGAATCCTGAGTCAAGACCCGACTTCGGTATATCCATGGATGGTGCTTTATTGTTTAGAGGTAGACTGTGTGTGCCAGCAAATGAAGAAATTAAGAAGGAAATATTGAAGGAAGCACACCAGTCAATCTTTACAGTACACCCTGGAAGCACCAAGATGTACAAGGACTTGAAGGGACTTGAAGGAACATTTTTGGTGGATTGGTTTGAAGGCTGATGTTGATAATTTTGTTGCCAAGTGTGAGACTTACTAGCGTGTGAAAGCCATTCGTCAACCCCCATTTGGATTACTTCAACCCCTTCCTATTCCTAGTTGGAAGTGGGAGGATATCTCTATGGACTTCATGACTAGCTTCCCTCGGACAAGTAAAGGCAATGACATTGTGTGGGTGATTGTTGATAGGTTGACCAAATCAGCCCATTTCATTCCTATGAAGATCACTCATACTCTGGATAAGCTAGCTAGGCTTTATGTGGACAATGTGGTTCGTCTACACGGAGTGCCAATGAGTATTGTCTCTGATCGTGATCCTAGGTTTACCCAAAGGTTTTGGAACAGTTTGCAGAAGGCCTTGGGATCCCAATTGAATTTGAGTACAGCTCATCACCCACAGTCGGATGGACAATATGAGCGAACAATTCAAACTTTGGAAGATATGCTTAGACCTTGTGTAGTGGATATGGGTGGAAATTGGGATGAACATTTAGCTCTGGTTGAGTTTGCCTATAAAAACAGTTACCAAGCAACAATAGGCATGGCTCCATTCAAGGCTTTGTATGGTAATACTTGTAGGACACCATTGTATTGGACTGAGACGGGTGAAAGAAAGGTCTTAGGTCCTGAGATGATTGAAGCTACGAGTGCGATGGTTGATATGATCAGAGAAAGGATTCAGTCTACCCAGTCAAAACCGAAATCTTATGCTGGTAAGAGAAGGACTAATCTAGAATTTCAAGTTGGAGAGAAAGTTTTCCTAAAGGTTTCACCAATGAAGGGTGTGATGAGATTCAATGTTAAGGGAAAGCTTAGCCCTCGTTTCATTGGACCTTTTGAGATTTTGAAGAAGGTTGGACCTGTTTCTTATCAATTGGCATTACTTCCGCCTCTTGATGGAGTTCGATATGTGTTTCATATTTCGATGCTTCGAAAATACATAGAGAATCCGAAACACATTTTACAGCAAGCACCTGAAGGACTTAGTGCTGATCTTACCTATGATGAAGAACCAGCCGAAATCTTGGATAAGAAGGACAAGCAGCTACGGAATCGCACCATTCCTTTGGTGAAGATTCGATGGAAGAACCAGACCCCTGAAGAAGCTTCTTAGGAGAAGGAAGAAGATATGAAGGAGAAGTTTCCTCACCTCTTTGGAAGCACAGATATGCTTTCAATTTCGGGGACGAAATTTCTTTAAGGGGGGGAGAATGTGAAACCCAGCCCTAACCTTGACCTAGAAACCCTGTTGTTTGTAGGTCCGACAACCCGAAGTAAGGCAAGAAGTCAGCTTTGGTCCATTTCAGTTGAAGACTTGGTGGCTAGCTTGGAATCCATGAGTGTGGATGTCAGTGTTCCATTTATGGAAACTGCATCCTGATGAAGATTGATTTAGTTGATGGACTTGGAGTGCTCTCTGTCTTGGTTCGAAGGTATTTCTACCTACTAGGTAAGTCACTTGGTGTGTGTGCAAAACCCCTTTATGTTTGGATTTGAGCTGAGCCTTCATTTCCCTGTTTTGGACTTGCTATTCTAATTGGTTGACTCATTGGTCGACTGGACCAGTCGACCAATCCAATCGACCAATGGGTTCTGTTTTGCTAATTAGGTCTTTGCTTGCTCTATTTAAGTCCAATCTCGAGTCTACTTCGTATTTTCTGCCTCCAAACTCTTTGGAACGTACCAGAGCCCTCTGCAAGTCATCTCCCTTGCATCCTTGGTGATTATCTTGACAGATCTTCGTCAAAACTCATGCTTTTACACAAAAAGTTATGTGATCATCCTCTTCTATGTTTCATCTTTGATTCTTCATTATTTTTATTTCCTTTTCTGATTGAGGACAGTAGAGAAGATGTCGTATCTCTGTTGCAACTATCTCTTTACTCATTCCCTCTCTTTTCCTAAGGATCTAAAGCTTGGTGGATGATCTTCATCAAGATCATCACTCGCTTTTGAAGGAAAACTTGTATTCATTCACTTTCCTTATTTAGATTATTGTTCTTCAGTCTTAGATCTAATTTTCTTGAAGATCTATGCATGTTATTCATGATTCCTTTGTCACAATCAGTTATCCATCATCCTATTGTTCTTGTCCATGATTTTTACTATGAATTCTTCAAGAACCATGATTGATCTAATTATGGTAACTTTTTTTTTCCTAATTTGTAACTTGAAGACTTGATTTGATTAGTGTTTTGGAGTCCTCTATATACTAGTATGCTGCCATTGTAGTTTTCCCCTTGTTTAGTACCCTTTTGAACCACCAAATTCGGTTTCATATTCTAAAAAACTCTGATTTTTGAAGGCCACTGTCTCTGTTGGTCGACTCATTGGTCGACTGAGGCAGTAGACCAAGTCAATCGACCAATGAGTACGGTAACCTCATATTTGGTCTGTTTTGGATGTTTTGATATCTTTCCTTCTAGGTATCTTTCCTAATATGTTGTATACACTTGTTTAGGACTTTCTTCCCAAGTTTAGTCAAGGTCTTACTTGATTCCCTAAGATTCCTTTGCGAGTTATATAAGGTAAGGATGGTTATTTCCTTAACTACATAGATTGCATGTTCTAGTTTCTATATTTGAATCTTGTTAGTTTATTTCCTTAATTAGATGCTTACACTGATATACTACTGATGCATTACCTTGATTACAGTAGCATTACTTGTTTATAATAGATTGATTCATGTGTGATTTACTTACCAAATATATGCAAGTTGGATGTTATTATTGATTTCTTTCCATATAAGAAGTTGCCATATATGTGATGTTATGGAATTATGCTTGTGTATGTTTAAGTATGGTTTGGAAAGGAGAGGTGTCCTTTTGACACTTCTGTCCTTGGACTACTACGGGAATATTATTGGATGTTTCCGGAGATGCCCTCTGGACACCTTCCTAAACTGTTGGATGACATATTTAGGACTGCCTAGTAGTGTTTGGCTAGGATGTCCCGTTATGTCAAACCATAATCGGAGGGGTATTGAGACCGAACGACCCGTGGTAGCAATGGGGATTCATGGGCGCTCAAGACCGGTAACCAATCCGTGAGAGGACAGGAATCACATTGTGGGGACCATTTATCAGTAGGGTTGCATATGGATAGACTTGGGCTCACAGGCGCTCAAGACTGGTAACCAACCCGTAAGAGGACGTGAGAGCTTCCCGTTTACCATATGTGGATGACCTATAGGGTTGATGAGTCTGTAGTCAGGGATTATGAGGACTCTAGTGTGAAGGATGTCGGAAAGGATCGCCAGGGGCGAGGAATGGACGTATATTGATCTGACTTGATGTGATTGAGTAGGAGACTTGCATTTGGCTAGGCTTTGACCCTAACATGCGCCGGTACTTAGACCAATGGTGATGTGAGAGAGTAGGTGACCTATACCCCCAGCCATGGAATGTCCCGAGGGATGCCGGACCCACTACCAAAAGGCGTTGTGTGATGAGACCTTCCAAAAGAAGTACGGTGCTATGACTTAAAGCATGTCTGCCAATAGAGGCTAGCATACATAGAGTTTGAATCATATTGCATCATGTGTTTCATATCATAAAGCATTTTACATTGCTTTGAAATCCAGCCATTTGTGTTGTTATGGATTAACTGCCTTATTGAGTTTCTTTGAAACTCATTCCTTTTGTACAATGTATTGTTAGACTACTCTACAGGTTCTGATGACTATGAAAGTCAATTCGAGGAAGTGCAAACTGAAGAGGCGTACTTCACGCAAGGTGCTGGCAACCATGAAGATTACATTGACAATTCCTCAAGTGGTTTTGCTTGTTACCAGGATTAGCCCTAATGTGGAATGGGAACGTCTGAGTGTCGTTGATGAAGTCTGTGTTTATGAAGACGTCCTTTATAAGATAAAATAGACTTTAGTTTAGTTTTTTTATTTCTTTCTTGTCTTAGAAACAGATGTAACCTTTCTTTTGATTTGCGATATACTTTCCGCTGGTTGTAGAGTGGGATTCCGCCTCACTTTACTTATTGATTTAGACATTCTGGTTGTCTTTCATACTCAAATGATATATGATTTAATCTTTCCTTATTTGGATCTTTGTTTATCTTTTGCACATTGATTATTATTGTTCATGATTATGTTATTGTCTATGTGGGAGGTTGATTACCTCGATACTTGATCTTCGGGGCTGTGGATCACACACTCGGGTATGCCATGTAGGGTACCGGCTGGGTGGATGTGACAATACCAGAATTAGCCCGATCTTGAAGCTAGACTGTCCCGTACTTTAGACGGAGACATTTGAGTCTAGACTTTGTTTGACGGACATAGATACTCATTATATTTAGTTTTAGAATGATTCTTAGTTCCTTTATCTCTTTCAAATGTAATACTTAGAGATTCAATCTACCTTCCACTTTAGTTTTAGAGTTTATTTCCGCTATACTCTATACTCTAATTTTGTTTTATTCCGCACTCTGATATTATTTTATGATCCTTTTGAGGTCCATACTTGATTGTTTCTTGATTTACTTTAATATAATGATTTGTTCTTGCTCTTGACTATATTATTGTGCTATGTGGGTATATGATCACCCAAAACTTGATCTTTGGGGCTGCAGATCACACCTCCAGGTTTTCCTTAGATAGGGTACCGGCTGGGGGGATGTGACAGGTATCATTTTTCCGCACTCTGATTATTGTCTTAAGATCCTTTTGAGTTCCATTCATTGTTTATTCTTTTATTTATATTAATACAATAATTTGTTCTTGCTCTTGATCATACTATTGGTGTCACATCCCCCCAGCCAGTACCTTAAACGCGATACCCGGAGGTGTGATCCACAAGTCCCATGGTCAAGTTTAGGGAAACCGTATACCCACATTACACAACAACACAATCATGAACAAGGAATAATCAATGTTTAACTTTATTAAGAACTAATCATAGAATAATCTGGAAATATAATCATAGAAAGTAACTATAGAATATAGGGGAAAATAACTCTATAGATCATATGCGGAAGAATTGATCAAAATTCTAAAGTAGCTCTAAAGTATTACAATTGAAATAAAAGTCTAGAAGAATAAAGAATAAGACTATTCTAAATCCTCCATAGGCTCTTCGTCTTCTTCTTCTTCAATCTTCATCTTCTTTGCCAAGGGTTTATGCACTTGCATCTTCATATCAGCATCTAATTCACGATCCCAATGGCGAACAAGACGATGTCTGCTACTATTAATAGGAGCCATCAAAGTGGTCCACACTGGTGTATGAGTCGTACCACTGGTCACTAGCTTCTCCCATTGTGTCCAAAGCTGCATCAAATAAGGAAAAGTCCTCCATACTAGTGCATGGGAAGTCATCTAAAAATATATCCCCCAAAGGGTGAGCTCAATAGAACTCAAGAAGTAGTCCAATCACAATAAATAACTACAAGCAGTTCAGAACAAGCATGATGCAATAATATGAAACAATGAATGCAAGTATGCTACTAACTCTATATATGCTGGTCTCTATTGGCAGACATGCATTAAGACAAAACACCATACTCCTCTGGGTAGGTCTCAAATCACTCTCCCTCAAGCACGTCTTTTAGGATGTCTAGTGGTAATTGGGTCCTGCATCCATCTCAAACATTCCATGGCTGGGGTTTAGGGCAACACTATCACTCACCACCATTGGTGTGAGTACTGGTGCGTGTCAAGGTTATACCTAGCCCAATGCAAGTCATCTACTGAGTCACATCTACTCGGAGTAGAATAGCTCCCATCCGTGCACTAGACAATCCGTTCCTATATGATAGCCTCCCTTCTGTGCCTAGGCAGTCTGTTCCAGTATCTCCCTCCCTAGAGTCACCATCTCCCTCTTGGATACGTAGACTCTTAACCCTATTGGTCATCCACATATGATAAATGGGAAATTCTCATGTCCTCTCACAGGTTGGTTACCGGTCTTGAGCGCCCATGAGCCCAGGCTTATCATGTGCAACCCTACCAATAAATGGCCCCCACAATGTGATTGTCCTTTCACGGGTTGGTTATAGGTCTTGAGCGCCCACAAATCCCCATTGCTGCCACGGGTAACTCGATCCCAATACCCCTTCTGATAGGGTCAGATATGACAAGGTTCTCCCTAACCAAGCTCATCTAAGCCAATCCTAGGTGTGTCATCCAGTAGTTACGGAAAGCACCAAGGGGCACCATAGGAAAGCATCCTATACCACCTCCTTTGGTGTCCAATTACAGAAATGCCAAAAGGGCATTCCCCAATCCACAACCACACTTAGGCAATCACAACACATCATGATTCCATAAATACCACAATAGAGTCCAACTCACAATCACATCATTTATATTCAACACAAGTATGTAAATCATATCATGGATAGCCTACTGTAATTACAGAAGTATAACAATATAGAAAAAGTATAACTATAACTACAGTAGCTAACACATGCATATGGGTTCAAACATATCAAAGCATGTATTTGTGCAAATTGTGAGTGAACATGCTCACCTTAAATTCAACTTCACAAACTCCAAGTAAGAAATCAAAGAGCAAGTCCAAAATCACCAAAACAACCCTAAACAAACATGTAGAGAGTATAAGGAACAAACTCTAATGATCGAAGGTGAAACGGAGGCAAACACAGACAAAACTGTTGTCTGGGCACCCTTTGGTCGGTTGGATCGACCAAAGCTTTTGTGTATGGACAGTAACTTCCAACTTTGGTCGGAAACTCATCAAATGACATTGGAACACTTTGAAATTAATAGGAAAATTCTAAAATAACATATAGAGACTATCTATGATGATCCAAGCATCAAATATGGTCATTGGAATAGGAATCTAATAAATCACCTAATAGGCTTGATCCGCGGATTCTCACGGAAAGACTAAAATGAATGGAGATTCATTCTAAAGATAAAAAAAATAGTAGATCATCCATAGAAAACAACCTAGGAACAAATCTGACATAGATTAGAATCAAATAACTCCAATAAAAATAAATCATGGTCTCGTCCTAGATCAAAACATTGATATCACACCGTATTGTCTACAAAAGGAATAAAGTGAATCAGAATTCACTCTAAGGCTATGAGGATTTGAGGTTAGACCATTATAGTAGTGTAAGACCTTCCTCATAATTAACACAAATAGTAGGAACAGTAGAGAGAATAGGTCTATAAAGAATATAGTTGAATACTAACCTTGTAGAAGAAGATTCAATGGAGGAATTTCGCTTGGATGCTTGGAATCAACCTTGGGCTTGAGGAGAAGCTCTAGAGTTCTTCTCACGTTCTCTAGAGGCTAAGAGGCAAAGTGGTGTTGTCACATCCCCCTATTGGTACCCTATCTGGAATACCTAAGTGTGTGATCCACAGCCCCGAAGATCAAGTTTAGGAATCATCATATCTATTTAGCACAATAACATAATCAAAATCAAGAACAAATCATTGTATTCAAGTAATTTATTAATAGAAGTCAAGAAAGGATCTCAGAAGGATCACAAAAGAATATTAGAGTGCGGAATAACAAGATACCAAATCAAAAGACAACTGTAGAGTATAGCGAAAATATACCCCACAACATATGCGGAAGGTAGATTGAAACTAAGACAAGCTCTAAGCTAATACAAGTAAAAGAAAAGTCTAGAAGAAACAAGAGAAATCTAATCAACATCTTTAGTCGGCTCTGTGAAACCCAGCCCTAACCTAACCCTGACCTTGACCCGGTAACCCGGTTGTTTGTAGGTCCGAAGACCCGGAGTAAAGGAAGAAGCCAACTATGGGCCATCTCAGTAGAAGACATGGTGTTTGACTCTGAACCCATGGATGTTGATGATGGAGTTCCATACTTGGAAGTCTGTGCAGATTTGGAAAGAAAGTTGCACCTGTCTGAAGATGAGATTAGTTGAAGGACTTGGATTATTTTCTGACTTGGTTTGAAGATATTTCTACACGCTAGATATGTCACTTGATGTGTGTGCAAAAGCCCATAAGGTTTAGAGCCCATTTGATCCTTCGATTCCCTGATTGTTCCTTACTATTTTCCTTGGTCGACCAAGTACTCGACCAAAGGATTGTTAAATCCGAGAAAATGTAATTTTAGGGTTTTTCACTTATATTTAAACCCTACTTCATGTTTCTTTGTTACGGCTACCTCCTAAACACTTTTTGAACGTGAGAAGACCTCTCCGAAACTCTCTCTGGTGATTTCGAAGACTCCTCTGCAGATCTAAGATCTGCAGCCTCTCATCTCTGATCTGACAATTCAAGGTTATTATCTCTTCTGAATTTTTAATTATTCTTTCTTCGATCTTGTTCTTGATTGAGATCAGGAAGAAGATGCTGCAATCTTGCAACCATCTATTCCATGGTCTCCTTCTACTCTTTGAGATCTATGATCATCATCATAATCTTAAACCTAGCCAAATAAATTTCTTGAAACCCTAACCCTTGTATGATCTATCTAGAAACCTTTGGTAACCTCCCATGCAAGGAAACCTCATGGGCAATGTTTCTATTAATCTAAACTAGATTTTCTATGATTTCTTGTTATTTTCTTGATAGCAATCATTCCCTCTCATTCCGTGATCATAACCTTTTTTATGGGAGCCATAAAGGTTGAAACCCTAGTTTCTTGGGTCAAATAAAGAACCCATCTTTTGACCATGACTTGATGTTTTTATCTTCCCATATTGTTCTAATACATCCTAGGAAGTTCCCCTTTGAATTTCGGATCAATCCGACTTCAAACGAAGGAGTTATGACCAAATTAGTCTTTACTTTCCCGTACTGACTTGCTTGGTCGACTGGGTCGATAAACCAAGCACTCAACCAATGATGTCAGTAGCTTCGTTTTTCGCCAGATTTGATTCGTTTGCTCTCTGATCTTTTAGGTATCTTTCCTAATGTTGTAGCTATGATTGTTAGGAGTTTATTTGCTAAGTTTGGAGTCTCTCTCTTTGATCTTTGGATTATCTTTGGCGATAATCAAGGTAAGGACAGTTATTTCATAATAATATAGATCGCATACTCTCTGGTTTCTACTTTATGAAACTCTGAGTTTATGTACTGATCTTGTATCTTATACTTCTGATGTACTACTGTAAGTACAGTAGCACTTGTTTATGTATTCTTTTTCATTATTCAAGTATATGAAATGTTTATTACTGCTTGATCAGATTATGCTTTTACATTCTCTTTTATATGATGAATTGTTGGTTGTGTATGTCATGACTGATCTAAGAATGTGTTTGATTAAGTATTATGGTTTGGGATTGGGAAGTGTCCTTTTGACGCTTCTGTCCTTGGAAATCGGAGGGAATAGTATGGGATGTTCTCCGAAGATGCCCATCGACGCTTTCCCGAATCATTGGTTGCCATACCTAGGGCTGTCTAGCAATGTTTAGCTAGGATGTACCCGTTATATCAAACCCGAATCGGAAGGGTATTGAGACCGAACGACCCGTGGTAGCAATGTGATTCACGGGCGCTCAAGACCTGTGACCAACCCGTGAGAGGACGGGAATCATATTGTGGGGGCCATTTATTGGAGGGTTGCATATGGCTAGACTTGGGCTCATGGGCGCTCAAGACTGGTAACCAACCCGTGAGAGGACATGAGAGCTTCCCGTTTACCATATGTGGATAACCAATAGGGTTGATGAGTCCGTAGTCTGGGACTATTAGGACTCTAGTGCGAAGGATACCGGAAAGGATCGTCAGGGACGAGGAATGGACGTATCTGGAACTGAGTTGATGTGACTGAGTAGATGACTTGCATTGGGCTAGGCTTAACCCTGACATGCGCCAGTACTTAGACCAATGGTGATGTGAGAGAGTGGTGACCTTAACCCCAACCATGGTTTGATGAGGACTTTACCCAATTACCCCGGCAGACCCAAGATGCCAGGATGGCTGAGAGGGAGTGACTGATGACCCAAAGAAGTACGGTGCTATGACTTAAAGCATGTTTGCCAATAGAGACCAGCATACACAAAGTTTAGATGCATACATACATTATCTATTTCATACTGCATTGCATCTTGTTATGATTTGCTACATGTTATTTATGTTGTTATGAGTTAACTTGCCTTACTGAGTTTCTTTCGAAACTCATTCCTTTTTGTACAATCTTTTGTTAGACTTTTCTACAGGTACTGACTACTATGAAGGACAATACGATGAAGTGCAAGCCGATGAAGCGTACTACACGCAAGGTGTTGGCGACAATCAAGATTACACTGATGATCCCTCGATGAATCAAGTTGCGTACTACGATTAGACGTAATGTAGAGCTCGAACATCTCTGTTGGACTGACGAAGTCCACTATTTTGAAGATGTCATCTATAGGATAGAAAACTCTTAAGTTAGTTTGTTTTTCTTATTTTCTTTTGTATCAGTTGTATTTCCTTTTAGACTTACATACTACATTCCGTTGTATCTGTGGAGTGAGTTTCCGCCTCTCTCTACTTCTTTCGATATCTTCGGATATCTAGTATCATTTTCCGCACTCTGATTATATTGTTTATTCATTTCTTAACTTGAATCTTTTGTTTATAATATTAAAACCTTGATTATTCATGTTTATGATTATGTATTGTATATGTGGGAGGATGATTTCCTCGATACTTGATCTTCGGGGCTGTGGATCACACTCCCGGGTATGCCAGTTAGGGTACCGGCTGGGGGATGTGACAGGCTCTTCTTCTTCTTCAGTCTTCATCTTCTTCACCTTTGGGTTATGCTCTTGAGCTTCAAATCAGCATCCAGCACACAGTCCCATCGGCGAATAAGACGATGCCGGCTGCTGTCGATGGGAGCCATCAATACAGACCAAATCTGTGTGTTGGTTGCCTCGCTAGTCAACACCTTGTCCAAGGATTTCTTGGAGCTGTACGATGTATGGAAGGGTCCTCTGTGCTAGGGCACGAGTTCTCTTTTGGTCCTGCAATGTCATCTAAAAACAAGTCCCCGAAGGATAAGCTCAAAAGAACTTAGCAAGTAATCCAAACACAATAAGCATCTTCACATGCACTCACAGACAAACATATATGCACTGATATGAAACAATGAATGCAAATATGCTTCTAACTCTATGTATGTATGCTGGTCTCTATTGGCAGACATGCTTTAAGTCATAGCACCATACTTCTTTGGGAAGGTCTCAATCACTCATCATCGGTTGGTAATGGGTCTGGCATCCCTCGGGACATTCCATGGCTGAGGTTTAGGTCACCGCTCTCTCACATCACTGTTTGGTCTAAGTATTGGCGCATGTCAAGGTAAAGTCTAGCCAAATGCAAGTCTTCTACTTAGTTATATCAACTCATGTCGAAATACGTCCATTCCTCTCCCCAAGCGATTCTTTCTGGTATACTTCCCACTAGAGTCAGCGTAGTCCCGGACTACGGACTCATCAACCTATTGGTCGTCCACAAATAATATATGGGAAGCTCTCATGTCCTCTCACGGATTGGATACCGGTCTTGAGTGCCCCCATGAGCCCAAGTCTACTATTTCAACCCTACCAATAAATGGCCCCCATAATGTGATTCATGTCCTCTCACGGGTTGGTTACCGGTCTTGAGCGCCCATAAATCCCCATTGCTACCATGGGTCGTTCGGTCTCAATACCCTTCTGAATCGGGTCTGATATAACAAGGTATTCCTAGCCAAACACTGCTAGACCAATCCTAGGTATGTCAACCAATAGTCAGGGAAAGAGTCAAGGGGCACCATAGGAGAGCGTCCCATACCACCTCCACTGGTGTCCAAAGACAGAAACGCCAATAGGGCATCCCCCATTCCACAACTACAACCTAGGCATTCACATCACATCATCATTCCATATAAATCACATTCACACTCATATCCACATCTTAGTCCAAATCACATTCTCATAATCAATAATCAATTCTAATATCTAATTAACAATATGGACATGCTACTGTAGTTGCAGAAGTATCATGATGTAAAGAAATTGAAACGACAGCAACTAGGTCATTCATTCATGTCATATTACAATAAGACATGTAAATAGGCATATTGTGAGTTGGAATAATCACCTCAAAATCCGAACTTATAGTCTTCCAATAAGAGATTAGAGAACAAATCCAAATTCACCTAAACAAGCTTGACAAAACATGTATAGGTCATAAGAACAAATTCCCAAAAGATCGGAGTCGAAACAGAGCAAAACTGAGAAAAGTTTTTGTCAGTAGCAGCCTTAGGTCGATTGTCCTTGGTTGATGGGATCGACCAAGTAGGATCGACCAAGCAAAATTCAATACGGGCAGATTACATTGTTTTGGTCATAACTTCTTCGTTTGAAGTCCGATTGATCCGAAATTCGAAGGGGAACCTCACACAAACATACTAAGACTATCTAGCATGAATTGGACATCATCCATGGTAAAAAATAATAGCTTTCTAATTTGGAAACATGACTTTCTAAATTAGAAACAACATGGTTTTCATAGCAAAACACACCATGGATTCAAGGGAGGAATTAGAGAGAATAGAGCTTCACTCTAATGGAATATTAGTAACATATCAGAGATAAGAATTATCCTAAGAATGGATCAATCATGCTAGAGAATATGATCAAACATGCTAGAGAATATGATCAAACATGCATCATGAAGATATCCATGATCTCTTTTAGAAAATCATAGCATCATTAGAATGAATGGATTCACAACCTTGAAGATCGTAGAAGAGGTGTTTGCAAGGATGCAATACCATCTTCATAATCACAGTAAGAGTAACCAAATAGAAAATCAAAAGAACACTAATCCTTGAATGAGAATGCTTAGATTAATGATCAACATAGTAAGCTAGAATGACTAGAATGAATGGGGATTCATTCAAAGAGATGAAATACATTAGACCAGCAATATAGACTAAGAACATACATGTCAAACACTACAGTAGGATGATCATACTATCAAAACTCAACCATAAACATGAAGAATTGAGGAGATTCACCATATGGCTTCAAGGAATGCATAGAGTGATTGGGGTTCACTCTAAGACACAAGGAGACAAGAGGATAGGTAGTTACAGTAGTGTAATACCTTCTCCAAAAAAAACATTAAGCTAGAATAGTAAGAAGAAGAAATCAGAGAAGAAGGAAATAGAACACTAACCTTTTTGAAGATGAAACCAAATTAGTAACTAGTAGAATGCTTGGGGATCTTCCTTGGCTTGAGGAGGAGGCTCTAGGGTTCTTCCCACGTTCAGTAGCAATTGAGAGACCAAACAATAGGGTTTAACACGAGGTTGCATTATATAGAGGATCCTAAGATCAAAACTTCCAAAAATAACAAATTCAGCAAATCAGGGTAGCTTTGGTCGTCTTCCTTCTACAAACTTCGGAATTTTGGTCTCCCGGGTTAGATCCAACACTTGGGCCTATAGCCAACTTAGGGAAAGGTCTGAATTGACTTTCTAGGGTCTTCTAAACCTATCCACACTGAACTCTGGGTCCCACTTATAGGTCTAATATCCACAAGTCTCTTCTTTATCCCAAAATAGACAGGGTGTCTAGGCTAGGTTTAGGGCTGGATTTCATAGGTGTGATTTAGTCTAAAGTTACACATATATAGGGCTTCAAAACCTAAATCTCCCCAAAATAGACAATTTTGTCCCTGGGCTTGCTTTGGTTGGTTGCCTTGGTCAATTGGATTGACCAACGAAGGGCCTTAGGTCAAAACTGTTGAATTTGGTTCTCAAAAGCCAAATTCACTACTTGGGTCCTCAACCAACATAAGGAATGGTCTTACCTGACTTCATAGGACCTTCTGAAGGTGTCAATATTATACTCAAAATCCACTTCCCAAGTCCACCATCATTTAAGCTACATCTCCTCTCAAAATCAAATAAGGTTTTCATCATGGGATCTTCACTATCAATCTCCATTGGTTTTAGGTCAGAGGCAATGGGTTCAACAGAGAGGGTCCATAGTTGTCTTCTACCTTGACTTTGGGTCATTGGACCTACAACATAGATTTCCGGATTAGGGTTGGTGTGGGATCTCACAATTGTGCTATGTGGGAGGATGATTGTTGAGACTTGATCTTCGGGGCTATGGATCACACCTCTGGCTATTGCAGTTAGGGTACCGGCTAGCGGGGATGTGACAGAAGGTGAATCCATTGTAGCTAGCAAGGAGTCTGGAAAATTTATGGCTCCCTAGTTCTTAACACATGCCTTGCAGTTTTGGAGAGAGATGATCGGGGAGAGTTGGAGCAGCGCCATAACTCGATTGCATAAGTACATCACCCTTGGTAATAGCCTCCACAACCTTAGCTTCAGATGCCATAAGCAACACTTCAAGCTCCTTTATTCAGGACTCTAACAGTTCAAATTTTTCTTGAAGGAGTCCCTCTCCTTTATCAAGTCCATCTTTATTTTTATTTGTTTTGTCTTCTCCTTCTTCAAAGATGAGGCTTCCTTCCCAGCCTGCTCTAGTCTCTCATTGGTAATCCTCTTTGCAACATTGTACAAACTAACCCGAATCAAGGCCTTGACGTGCGAATGAAAGTTGTCACTCATAGATCTATGAAAAACATGTAAACACAAGTATTATGTATTGGAGATATCAGGAGCCAATCAAGGAACACAGAGACCTACTTAAAATAAGAATCCAAGAACTCAATGTCCTCCACCACACCCAAAATCCCCTGATCGGGGGTACCTGAGGATGTAGCACCCATGTCTTAGACATTGATGGATCATCAGAAACCCGATCCTATTTGGTCAGTTTACACTTCAGAAAATAGATGTTGTTAGGGTCTAGGCAAACACCTTTGGATATTTCATCATCCCGACGGTCGGCTTTTCTCTTCCCCATTCTTTCCCCCAGCAAAATTACATCTTAGGTGGACTCCTTGGAAACCTCAACCACAGAAGGCTTCACCCTAGCTGCAAAGGCTCCTAGATGCTGGGGGCGCATTCTCAAAAGCCCTCGGGGAGCTGCACATGCCGATTAATGGACGCCCTCGGGAGGGGCGATATCCTTCATCTTCTTCGATCTGCCTTTCGCATGCTCAAAGCATTTGTTGGCAATGGCTTTCATGGCTTCCTGACTATAGTGTTGCAAAGGCACTACAAGAGAAACCATGAGATAAAATTAGAAGTTACCAAAATGCAACTCAATTTATAAAGAAAAATAAAGTGATGTTAAACAAAATCTCACTAGGAGCAAGACCCTACCATTGAAGCATGCCATCGTTCTCTATGGTGTGTCCATCGATTTCTTGGTTCTCAAGCATGGACTCTATCTTGGTCACGGCTTCAGGTTAGGAAGTTGTAAGAGAGAGGGGGCGATTTACTTGAGAATCATTGTCCAGATTGTTGCAACTAATGGGGAAATTGAGATTTGATGGAGAGGCGCGATAGAATAAAAACTTAATACACCACCCCTTATGATTGGATAGACAGGTACCTTTGGCAACTATACTACTCGACCAACCTAGTTCACTCTTCAGACATTTTGAGAAGAACACCCACTTGGGTGTAGAGGATTTACTTAGATAATAAAAATGAGAAAAGAGGTAGAGAGACTATCACATCCACCCAGCCAGTACCCTATCTGGCATACCTGAGTGTGTGATCCACAACCCCAAAGATCAAGTATCGAGGAAATCATCCTCCCACATAGGCAATAACATAATCATGAACAGATATAATCAATGTATAAATAGTATAAATAAAATATCCAAATAAAGAAATGAATGAAAGTATAATCAGAGTGTGGAAAATTAAATACCAGATGTAAACATCAAAAAGGAGTAGAGTGAGGCAGAATCTCACTCCACAATTACAGCGGAAATGTAGCACGTAAGTCTAAAAAGAGATACAACTGTTCTTACAGGAAAATAAAGGAATGGAAATCAACTAAACTAAGAGTCTTCTACTCTATAGATAACGTCTTCATAAGTGTAGACTTCATCAATCCAACTCAGACATTCCCACTCCATATTAGGTCTAATCGTAGTACGCAACATGATCACTCATGGGATCATCAATGTGATCTTCATTGTTGCCAATACCTTGCGTGTAGAACACTTCTTCAACTGGTGCTTCTTCATATTGGCCTTCATAGTATTCAGTACTGTTAGAGTAATCTAACAAAAGAGACTGCACAAGAAGGAGTGAGTTCGAATGAACTCAGCAAGGCAAGTTAATTAACAATAACATAAATAACATGATTTCAAAACATAACATGATGCAATGCAATATGAAACAAATAGTGAATGTATGAATCTAACTCTATGCATGCTGGTCTCTATAGGCAGACATGCATTAAGTCATAGCACCATACTTCTTTAGGAGGGTCTCATCACACAACTCCGTTTGGTAGTGGGTCCTTCATCCCTCAGGACAATCCATGGATGGGGTATAGGTCACCTGTCACACCCCACCCACCGGTCTCGGTTACCAGCCCGACAACCAGTGGGAGCAATCCGTCACAGGATCCACGGTTCTAGTCAATCAATAATAATAAATGCAAGTAAAGACAATCATGAGCAAGAATAGTTCAATAATTAAACAAAAGGATTACAGGAGTCCAAATTCTCCAAAAAAGTAATCAGGGAAAGAATAAATGATCAAAATTATAAATGAGTTCAGCGGAAGCAATCAAAAAGAATTAAATAAGTTTCTTTCCGGTTTCTTTTTCTAAAGTTAAAAACTTAGACTCAAGTTTATCAAGATGAGGGGTTCTCCAATTCATCTCCAGACAATGTGCAAACTACCTGGCAACCTGTCCCCTCCGCCCATCAACGGGTGCTATAAACCCATTCCATGCACTCGCAGGAGCTCCCGCACAGGCTATCTCCATTTCTCATTGTAAAACCCCGCCCTAGCCTAACCCTGACCTTGACCCAAAAACCCTGATTGACTAAAGTTCGAAGACCCGGGCCTCAAATCAGCGGCATCTGTGGGCCATCCAATCGAAGTTTTAGATGTGGACCCATTTGCTAGTGGAGATGTTTTTAAAATAATATATATATATATATATATATATATATATATATATAATAAATAAAGAGAGAGGTGAGTGGAGAAGTTATTTATAAAGAAAAAGGGAGTAAGTGGGAGGTTTAATTTTAAGAAATTGAGGTGAGTGGAAAAGAATTAATGGGAGAGAAGAAATAATTGATTGGTTTTATTTTTAGTTGAAGAGAATAAGTGAGGAATCGATATTCATGATTTTCTTTAAGTTGAGAGAGATGGAGAGAGAGTTTGTGAAATCCAGCCCAAACCTAGCTAGGACACCTTATCTGTTTTGGGTAAAGAAGGGTTAGTTTAAATGTTACACCTTAAAGTTGGACCTTGATTTGATCTTAGCTTGAGACTTTTAGACCCTTTTGGTTGATGATTTGGTGTCGGAAGCCAAGCCCATGGACATTGACGATGATGCCCCTCACTTGAGAGCATTTTCAGTGTTAGTTTTGAATCTGCGCACCGAAGAGGGGTGAATTAGTTGAAATACCTAATGAACTCCTGTGCTCAATCCGAAGGTATTTCCCAAAACTAGACTTCTCGATGGACTTGTAGGAGAAAACCTCACCCAATTTGACCTTGTATAGCCCTCCAAATCCTTGTTTGAACCTTGCTGTTGTGATTGGTCGACTGGACCACTCGACCAATGGTTTGCCAAATCTGTGAAATTGTAATTTTAGGGTTTTTCACTTCTATTTAAACCCTACTTCATGTTTCTTTGTTACGGCTGCCTCCTAAACACTTTTGGAACGTGAGAAGACCTCTCCGAAACTCTCTCTGGTGATTTCGAAGACTCCTCTGCAGATCTGAAGCCTCTCATATCTGATCTGACAATTCAAGGTTAGTATCTCTTCTGAATTTCTAATTATTCTTTCTTCGTTCTTGTTCTTGATTGAGATCAGGAAGAAGATGTGCAATCTTGCAACCATCTATTCCATGATCTCATTCCATCCTTTGAGATCTATGATCATCGTCATGATCTCAACCCTAGCCAAAAGGGAGAGATTTTGAGGGGAAATTCTTGGGTAACCCTCATGAGAGGTTAACCAATTTGGGAACCCTTTTATTTCTGTTAATTCATTGGACCCTCCCCAAAACCTTTCTTGATTGTAAATTCTTTGCCCTAGGGTGAATCTTTATTCTCCCTAGTCTTTCCGTGGGATACATGGATCCTTGTTTGATTAGAATTTCTTTCCTTTCACTTTCATTGAGAACCTTATTTTCTCTCATTGGTAGACCTTTCCTAATTCCATTCTTGATTTTGAAATACTAATGAGATGTTCCTTTATCTATCTTGAGTTGTTTTTGTGAGAGTTAATTATGGGTAACTCTCATGAGACATAACCATAAAGGTTGAAACCCTAGTTTCTTGGGTTGGATCAAGAACCCATCTTTTGACCATGACTTGATGATTTTATCTTCCCATAATGTTTCTATTAACCTAAACAAGATTTTCTTATTATGTTCTTCATTGCAACCATTCCCTTTCTTCTTGTGATCATAACCTTTTCATGAAAGCCATAAAGATTGAACCCTAGTTTCTTGGGTTAGATCAAGAACCCATCTTTTGACCATGACTTGATGATTAATCTTCCCATAATGTTTCTATTAACCTAAACCAGAATTTCTATGATTTCTTATTAGTTTCTTGATAACAATCATTCCTTTTCATCCGGTGATCTTAACCTGTTCATGTGAGCCAAAAGGGTGAAACCCTAGCCAATTTAATTCTTGAAACCCTAACCCTTGTATGATCTTTCTGGAACCCTCTGGTAACCACCCATGTGAGGGAAACCTCAAGGGTAATATTTATGATAATCTAGATTTGATATTCTATAATTCTTCTTGTTGTAATTTGCCAACAATTTACTTCCCTTTCATCCTGTGATCATGACCTTTTCATGGGAGCCAAAAAGGGTGAAACCCTAATTTCTTGGATATATGTTATTGACCCTGTTAACAGCCAATCAATGTGTTTTCTTTACTAGAATCATAACCTATCATCCTCTAGTTCATTATCCTTGATCCATACTATATTTCCTTCATGATCTATGTTTACCCTAATTTCTTGGGTATATGTTATTGACCCTGTTAATAGCCAATCAATGTGTTTTCTTTACTAAATTGTAACCTATCATCATCTAAATTCCTTATCCTTGATCATACTGTGTTTTCTTCATGATCCTTGATTTAACCTAATTGGGTTAACTTTTCGGTTCCAAGCTTGTATCTTGGAAACTCAATTTGGTGGGTGGTTTGATGTCCTCTACATACTAGGATACTGCCATTGTAGTTTCCCCCTTATTTTGTACCCTTTTGAACCACCAAAATAGGTTTCTTATTCTAAAAATTTGGATTCTTGAAGGCCACTGTCTCTATTGGTCGACTCATTGGTCGACTGGGGCAGTAGACCAATCAATCGACCAATAAGGACAGCAACCTCATTCTTGGTCTATTTTGATTGATTTGATAGCTTTCCTTCTATGTATCTTTCCTAACATGTTGTATACACTTGTTTAAGACTTTCTTCTTAGGTTTAGTCAAGGTCTTACTTGATTCCCTAAGTTCCTTTTCAAGTTAGAAGGTAAGGACAATTATTTCCTTAAGTACATAAATCGCATGCTCTTTGGTTTCTACTTTATGAAACTATGAGTTTGCCTACTGTTATTGTATTTTATACTTTTGACGTACTACTATAAGTACAGTAGCACTTCACATATGTTTTCTTTTTCATTATTCAAGATTATATGAATTGCTTATTACTATATTGTTTAATGATTAGATCATGATCTTATATTCTCTTTTATATGATGAAGTGTTGACTGTGTATGTCATGACTGATCTGAATGTGTTTGTTTAAGTTTGGTTTGGGATTGGGAAGTGTCCTTTTGACGCTTCTGTCCTTGGACATCGGAGGGAATAGTATGGGATGTTCTCCGAAGATGCCCATCGACGCTTTCCCGAATCAATGGATGTCATACTAGAGCTGTCTAGCAATGTTGGGCTAGGATGTCCCCGTTATATCAGACCCGATTCGGAAGGGTATTGAGACCGAACAACCCATGGTAGCAAAGGGGATTCATGGGCGCTCAAGACCGGTAACCAATCCATGAGAGGACATGGATCACATTGTGGATACTCGAAAGAGGCCATTTATCGGTAGGGTTGCATATGGTTAGACTTGGGCTCACGGGCGCTCAAGACCGGTAACCAACCCGTGAGAGGACATGAGAGCTTCCCGTTTACCATATGTGGATGACCTATAGGGTTGATGAGTCCGTAGTCAGGGACTATTAGGACTCTAGTGGAAAGTGTAACATCCAGCCCTAGCCTAACCCTAACCTTGACCCGGAAACCCTGATTGACTAAAGTTCGAAGACCCGGGCCTCGAATCGGTGGCACTTATGGGCCATCCGATCGAAATTTTAGATGTGGACCCATTTGCTTGTGGAGATGTTTTAAATATATATATATAATAAATAAATAAATAAACAAAGAGAGAGGTGAGTGGAGAAGTTATTTATAAAGGAAAAGGGAGTAAGTGGGAGGTTTAATTTTAAGAAATTGAAGTGAGTGGAAAAGAATTAATGGGAGAGAAGAAATAATTGATTGGTTTTATTTTTAGTTGAAGAGAAGAAGTGAGGAATCGATATTCATGATTTTCTTTGAGTTGAGAGAGAGGGAGAGAGAGTTAGTGGCTATTATTTTATTAAACATTTCATTGTGGTGTTAGGCTATTATTTACTAAGCATTTCATTTTAGTATGTATATTTACAAAAAAGGACTACACATGTTAAGCAAAGAGATATCAGAAAACCTATCTTTATTTCCCTTATAACCTTCTTCTCTGTCTCGACTTTCTCTACTTCTTACCTTCTACCTTGTCTTCTTCTTCAATCCCCATCTTGAATCATAGCACAAACCCAGCAAGTCACTTGCTGATTTAGCAAAGATTTATGGCCCTCTGATGACTATGAAGCTCGGCCACCATAGTAGATTCTTTAGCAGCTATAGCACAGGGATTTCTCCAAACCCACGACCAAGCATTTTCTGGTCAAGCTGTTGTGGATGCAGTTCCAGCACTGAACCACCATCAATCGTTTATGATATGGCTTTCTGTTTCTCCATGCTGGAGAAACCTTTACAACTCTGTAATCATCAGATTTTCTTCTCAACCCAGAAACTGCTGGAGAAACCTTTACAACTCTGTAATCATCAGATTTTCTTCTCAACCCAGAAACTTGATGCTGGTGAATCTCTGCAGCACCTTAAGATTCAACAACTCCTTGATCATGTTCTTGAAATCGCCCAACTGAGGCAAGCTATTGTTGTTGGTCAAGCTGCCTTTGCCACAACCCTGAACTTGCTTTCCAACATTGTTTTCTCTGTTGACATGGCTTGTCCAGGCTCCCAAATCGCACAGGAGATGAAAGCCATGGTTTGGGGATTTATGGAAGAGGCAGGAAAGTCCAATGTTTCTATTTATTCCTCTGTTTTGAAATCATTAGACCTCCAAGGAGGAGTTGCGGCTCCAGTTCATTGGTGGGTCTAGGGCCTAAAGAAATCCTATAGTTCACCTTCTGTACATTCTCTTTTGAGGCTACTTATTGATGACTCAACTCCCCAAGAACAGCAACCAACCTCTGCAGTTTCACTTGATTTGTGTGGGTGAGCAAGCCGTAGGTGGGCAGAACTTGGTGTTAATGCAAGGGAAACTCCGGTAGAAACTCCCACCAGGCTCGGCTCCTCTACCAGTCATTGGTAATCTATTCTCCCTTCTCTAACCTACTCCTAATTACTCCTACTTTTGCTGCTGAGGTTAGGAAGAAGGTGCTGCAATGTTGCAACCACCCCTTCTACAACCTCTTTTGTTTTGAATAAACCCTTTCATATCATATTCATGCTATGATTATTATGCATAATGTTCTTGCCTTCTTATTATGATTTTCTTCATAAAAACATGAATTCTTTGCCTAATCTGATTTCTTTAAATAGGGCTGATTATATGTTAGTATGTACTCTAATTTACTGCCCATCATTTCCCTTAATTCAATTCCTAAGTTCTCTTGCAATTGTAATTAATTTCATTGAAGAACATGGGTCTTGCAAGTTGAACCTAGGGTTCAAATTGGGGGTTTTCAATTTGACCATTGGATCATATTAATTCTTGCTATGAAGTCTCCTGCTACTGTTCCTCGCATCCCCTCCAAGTTTCGGACCGATCCGAGCTCCGGAAAAGCATCAACCAAAACCATCAACCAAGCATACTGTTGAACTGTATTCTTGTCCGATTTGACCCGTTCCACCTCCAATTGTTCCGATTTCTTTTCTAATCTTTCATTTATGTTTGTCTAGGGTCTTGATACTATTCTTGGATCATTCTTTTGAGATTGTTGGATTATCATCATCACAACTTAAGGTAAGGACGGTTATTGCCATATAACATAGACTGTATGACTTTTACACTGTTGTTGGTAACTTAGTAGACATAACCTATTAGTTGATTTCAGACAGCATATGACTACTGTAGTTACCTTATGACAGTAGCACCATGCTTAATTACTTGATTTATCATGTTTACTTATTCTTGTCATTTATTTATATACTGTATTATGAGATGTTATGACATGTTTTCAATATGATAATGTATTGTTGATATGTAATGGATGGAAATAAGCATGTGATTGCTTAGGTATGATTTGGGATTGGGGAGTGCCCTATTGGTACTTCCGTCCTTGGACATTGGAGGGAATAGTATGGGATGTTCTCCGAAGATGTCCATCGACGCTCTCCTGGATCATTGGATGACATACATAGGACTTGTCTAGATGTATGGCTAGGATATCCCTGTCGTATCAGACCCGAATCGGAAGGGCATTGAGACCGAACAACCCATGGTAGTGTATGGTTTGATGGGCACTCTAGGCTGGTAACCAATCCGGTAGGGGACATAAACCATGCTACGGATACTTGAAAGGGGCCATTTATTGGTAGGGTTGCAAATGGCTAGACTTGGGCTAAAGGGCACTCAAGACCGGTAACCAACCCGTGAGAGGACGTGAGAGCTTCCCGTTTACTATTTGTGGATGACCAATAGGGTTGATGAGTCCGAAATCCGGGATTACGCTGACTCTAGTGTGAAGTATACCGGAAAGGATCTTCGGGGGTGAGGAATGGACGTATCTGGAACTGAGTTGATACGACTGAGTAAATGACTTGCATTGGGCTAGGCTTTACTGTGACATGCGCCAGTACTTATACCAAACGGCGATGTGAGAGAGCGGTGACCGATTCCCCTACCATGGTTTTTGAGATGACTTTTGTCACGTCCTCCCACCGTACCCTATCCGAGTGTATCCACCCCAAGATCTCGAGTGATCAACCTCCCATAAACATAACTAATCTGACATCTATAGTCGGAGTAACCTATCCATAATGATCTTATCATGTTATTTTGTGTGGCTCCCCTCTCCCGTGCTCTTCTTCTTCTTCTTGGGTTTTTTTCCTTTTCTCCTTTGTGTATCTTTCCTTCTTGTCTCTCTCTCTGGTCTTTTTTTTCCTCCCTTCGTTGTCTTCTTCTTTTTGCCTTGTTTTTCTCTTGTTTTTTTCTTTTCTTCTTTTCCCTTGCTTTTTTTATCTCTCTTGTTTTTCTTGTCTTTGTCTCCGTTTTTGGTCCGCTCCTCCTCCTTTGTTCTTGGTTTTCGTTTTCGGTTTGGCGTTGTTGGGTCCTTCTCCCTCGGCCCTGGTTGTTCCCTCTCTCCTTTGGTTTCTCTTCTCTCTCTTTCTCTTTTCTCTGATCTTCTTTCCTCTCCTCCTTTCTTCCTTCTGTCCTCTGTCCGTCGCTCCCCTTTGGTTTCCCTTGTCTCTCCGTCCTCTGGGTTGTTCGTCTTCTGCCTTCTTGCCCCTCTTCCCCTTTTTTCCTCTCGGTTGGTTGTTTGCTGTCCCCTTGCTCCCGTTTGTCTTCCCTCCGTTGGTCGCTCCTCCTGCCCCTCTGTCCTGTTTCTCCCTTTGGTGTCCGGCTCTCCGCTCCTTTTCCCGTGTGTCGCGTTCGACCCTCTCCTTTCCCCTCTTGTCCTGTCTTCTTCATCACTTTGGTTTCTTTGGGTCTACTACGCTTGTATATTTGGTGTTCTCATGTCTTTCTGCTCTGTTCGGTTTTTGTATATCTTGTGTCTTTTGGACTTCTGTTTCTATGCTAGTTCATGCTTCTTGTTTGTCCATCCTTACCTTTTATCTGGTCCTGTCGTTCTTGGCAAACTTGGGGGTCCTCGTATATACAACTTTGGGTCCTCAGTCCCTCCCCGCTTCGTTGTCTCTTGGTAGTGGTTGGTCTGTCCTCCTCTCACCTCCGTCGTTTTGTTGTCTTTGGTGGTTGGTCTTGTCTCTCGTGTATTCTACTGGGGACCTCCCCATCTGCATCGTCCTTGGCTTACCTAATTAGTCCCTGGTCTTGTGTTCTTCCCTAGGTGATCTTGCTTCGGTGGTATCTGCATACTTAGATCTTCGGCTTGGCATTCTTCGGTCCTACCATATTGTCTACCTGCTTCATGGCACTGTTGGTGGACTTAGGTTGTAGTCTGGATCTGCCTTACTACTCTGATCAATTGGATCCTCTTCTCGGTTTAAGTTAGTCTGTTTGTCTGTTCCTTAGCTTGCTTCTGGTTGTCTTGTTCTAGCCTCAATCCTTGGATGTCATGGCTGTTGTGTTTGCGGTGCGCTCTCTTCTTGTCTCACTCGGTGGGGGGGGTGCTCCTTTTGATGCGGGGTTTCGTCCTCCCCGGTGCGGGTGCTTGCGGGTCTTTGTTCGTTCCGGGTTTGGGGCGCTCGGTGCTCGTTGGACTTTGGCCCTTTGCCCCCTCTTGGTGAGTGGTTGGTCGCGTCCTGCCAAGTCCAAAACAGGGAATTGAAGGCCCAAATCAAATCCAATCCTAAAGGGGTTTTGCACACAAGTCAAGTGACTTACCTAATAGGTAGAAATGCCTTCAAACCAAGATAGAGAGCACTCCAAGTCCATCAACTAATCCGATCTTCATCGAGATTCAGTTTCCATAAATAGAACTTCATCATCAACTTTCATGGATTCAAAGCCAGACACCAAGTCCTCCACTGGGATGGCCCAAAGCTGACTTCTTACTTTACTCCGGGTCATCGGACCTACAATTAACAAGGTTTCCGGGTCAAGGTTAGGGCTGGGTTTTACAACTTTACCGAACTTCCCCGGGCAGACCCAAGATATCTTGTATGATTGAGGGGGAGGAAGAAATGGTGCTATGAACCAAAAGAATTATGGTGCTATGACTTAAAGCATGTCTACCCTAGAGACTAGCATACATAGAGTTAGAATCATAATTGCATCATGTGTTTCATATCATATTGCATCATGTTATGTTTTGTATCATGTATCTATGTTATTGTGGAATAACCTACCTTGCTGAGTTCTTTTGAACTCACTCCTTTTTGCAACATTTTTGTTAGACTCTACGGCAGGTACCACCACTGTTGACTATGATGGTCAACACTCTGAAGGCCAAGTTGATGACCTGTACCCCACTGATCACGGTGTACAAACTGATAAAGACTAGCAGTCCGAGATTGGGACTTATCTGGAGCAGTTCGGCCTTTGCACTTGTGTGCTAGTGTTGGGATATTGTCCCATTTTCTTTTAACCTTTTATTTGATTCGTCAAGACCATAGTTTAGTTTGTTCCCTTGTCATTTTGGGAACCGGTTGTAAACCTAAATTTTAAATCGATCTACCTTCCGCTATTATTATAGGATGGGTTTCCTCCTTCCTTTTCATACTTGACTGTTTACCCTATTTGAATCATTTCCGCACTTTGATGTTCTTTGTGATCCTTCTGGGATCATTTCTCAACCTTTATTATTAGATTACTTGAATACCATAAATTGTTCTTGCTTTTGATTATATTATTGTGATAAGTGGATATGATCGTTCCTAAACTGGATCTGTTGGGCTGTAGATCACTCCCGAGTAACCCGGATAGGATACCCCTTGGGTGGATTCGGGGCGGGATGTGACAGAAAGGATACCGGAAAAGGATCACCGGGGCGAGGAATGGAAGTATCTGGACCTGAGTCGATGTAACTGAGTAGATGACTTGCATTGGGCTAGGCTTTTCCCTGACATGCGCCGGTACTTATGCCAAATGGTTGTGAGAGAGTGTGTTGACTTAACCCCCTGCCATGGTTTGTCCTGAGGGATGTCGGACCCACTACCAAAAAGCGTTGTGTGATTGACCTACCTAAAGAAGTATGGTGCTATGACTTAAAGCATGTCTAACATAGAGACCAGCATACATAGAGTTTAGATGCATACATACATTATTTGTTTCATATTGCATTGCATCTTTTCATGGTTTGTTTCCATGTTATTTATGTTATTTATGTTGTTATGGATTAACTTGCCTTACTGAGTTTCTTTCGAAACTCATTCCTTTTTTGTACAATCTTTTGTTAGACTTCTCTACATGTTCGGAATTCTTTGACGGTACGTATGAGGAAGCACAAGGTGAAGAAGACAAAGACTGAAGAGCAAGACGAAGACTGAAGAGCAAGACGAGCTGACTGAAGATGTGGATTAGATTTCTTTTGTTTCTTCTAGACTTATCTTTTACTTTACTTGTATTAGCTTAGAGCTTTACTTAGATTTCAATCTACCTTCCGCATGTGTTTGTAGGGTATATTTCTGCTATACTTTATAGTTGTCTTTTGATTTGGTTTCTTGTTAATTCCGCACTCTAATAATCTATAGTGATCCTTCTGAGATCCTTTCTTGACTTTTATTATAAATTACTTGAACATTATGATTTGTTCTTGCTTTTGATTATGTTATTGTGCGAAATGGATATGATCGTTCCTAAACTTGATCTTTAGGTCTGTGGATCACACTCTCGAGTATGCCAGTTAGGGTACCAGGCTGGGGGGATGTGACAGAGTTAGTGGCTGTTATGTTATTAAACATTTCATTGTAGTGTGTATATTTACAAAAAAGGACTACACATGTTAAGCAAAGAGATATCAGAAAACCTATCTCTTATTTCCCTTATAACCTTCTTCTCTGTCTCGGCTTTCTCTACTTCTTACCTTCTACCTTGTCTTCTTCTTCAATCCCTATCTTGAATCATAACACAAACCCAGCAAGTCACTCGCTGATTTAGCAAAGATTTATGGCCCTCTGATGACTATGAAGCTCGGTGGTTTAACCACCATAGTTGATTCTTCAGTAGCTATAGCCCAAGGATTTCTCCAAACCCACGACCAAGCACTTACTGGTTGAACAGTTGTGGATGCAGTTCGAGCACTAAACCACCATCAATCGTCTATGATATGGCTTTCTGCTTCTCCACGCTGGAGAAACCTTTTCAAGCTCTGTAATCATCAGATTTTCTTCTCAACCCAGAAACTTGATGCTGGTGAATCTCTGACGGCACCTTAAGATTCAGCAACTCCTTGATCATGTTCTTGAAATCACCCAACTGAGGCAAGCTATTGTTGTTGGTCAAGCTGCCTTTGCCACAACCCTGAACTTGCTGTCCAACACTGTTTTCTCTGTCGACATGGCTTGTCCAGGCTCCTAGATCGCACAGGAGATGAAAGCCATGGTTTGGGGATTTATGGAAGAGGCAGGAAAGTCCAACGTTTATATTTATTCCTCTGTTTTGAAATCATTAGACCTCCAAGGAGGAGTTGCGGCTCCAGTTCATTGGTGGGTCTAGGGCCTAAAGAAATCCTATAGTTCACCTTCTGTGTGTTTCTCTTTTGAGGCTGCTTATTGATGACTCAGCTCCTCAAGAACAGCAACCAACCTCTGCAGTTTCACTTGATTTGTGTGGGTGAGCAAGCCGTAGGTGGGCAGAACTTGGTGTTGATGCAGGGGAAACTCCGGCAGAAACTCCCACCAGGCCCGGCTCCTCTTCCATTCATTGGTAATCTCTTCTCCCTTCTCTAACCTACTCCTAATTACTCTTACTTTTTGTGTTGAGGTTAGGAAGAAGGTGTCACATCCCCCCAGCCAGTACCCTAACTAGCATACCCGAGAGTGTGATCCACAGCCCAAAAGATCAAGTTTAGGAACGATCATATCCATTTCGCACAATAACATAATCAAAAGCAAGAACAAATCATAATGTTCAAGTAATTTATAATAAAAGTCAAAAAAGGATCTCGAAGGGATCACTAAAAATATCAGAGTGCGGAATAACAAGATACCAAAATCAAAAGACAATTGTAGAGTATAGCGGAAATATACCCTACAAACACATACGGAAGGTAGATCGAAATCCAAGTAAAGCTCTAAGCTAATACAAGTAAAGTAAAAGATAAGTCTAGAAGAAACAAAAGAAATCTAATCCATGTACATCTTCAGTCAGCTCTTCTTTCTCTTCAGTCTTCATCTTCTTCACCTTGTGCTTCCTCATACATACCGTTAAAGAAATCCGAACCTGCAAAGAAGTCTAACAACAGATTGTACAAAAAAAGGAATGAGTTTCGAAAGAAACTCAGTAAGGCAAGTTAATCCATAACATCATAGATAACATGTGGCAAACCATAACAAGATTCAATGCAATATGAAACAGATAATGCATGAATGCATCTAACTCTATGTATGGTGGTCTCTATGGCAGACATGCTTTAAGTCATAGCACCGTACTTCTTTGGGAAGGTCCGCTCACACCCTCAACCATAAAAGATATCTTGGGTTCTCTCACGGATCATTTCACCGGTCTTGAGCAGCCGGTTGGTAATGGGTCCTTCATCCCTCAGGACAAACCATGGCAGGGGGTTAAGTCAACACACTCTCTCACAACCATTTGGCATAAGTACTGGCGCATGTCAAGGAAAAGCCTAGCCCAATGCAAGTCATCTACTCAGTTACATCAACTCAGGTCCAGATACTTCCATTCCTCGCCCCGGGCGATCCTTTCTGATATCCTTTCCACTAGAGTCACAGATATTACTCACCGGACTCATCAACCCTATTGGTTATCCACATATGGTAAACGGGAAGCTCTCATGTCCCCTCACGGATCATTTCACCGGTCTTGAGTGCCCATGAGCCCAAGTCTAGCCATATGCAACCCTCCAATAAATGGCCCCCACAATGTGATTCCCGTCCTCTAACGGATCATTTCACAGGTCTTGAGCACCCGTGAATCCCCATTGCTACCACAGGTCGTTCGGTCTCAATACCCTTCCGAATCAGGTCTGATATAACAGGGGTATATCCTAGCCAAACACTGCTAGACATCCCTAGGTATGACAACCATTGATTTGGGAAAGCGTCGATGGGCAACCCCGAAAACATCCCATACTATTTCCGATAATGTCCTAGGACAGAAGTGTCAAAAGGACACTTCCCAATCCCAAACCAAACTTAAGCAAACACATTCTCAAATCAGTCATGACATACACAACCAGTAGTTCATCATATAAAAGAGAATGTAAAAGCAACATCGGATTAAGCAATAATAAGTAATTCATATAACATAAATAATAATAAAAAATGATATAAACAAGTGCTATTGTTCCCACAGTAGGAGATCATAATTAAATTATAATAACAGTAAGTAATCTCATAGTTCCACAAAGTAGAAAGCAGAGAACAAGCCATCTATGTAGCTAAGGAATCAACAGTCCTTACCTTGATTATCGCCGAAGATAATCCAAAGATCTAAGAGAGAGGCTCCAAACTTAGCAAATAAACCCCTTTGATGCGAGAGGAAGAAGATTACTTCAAGTCTTGTGAGAGATCACCAAGGAATGCAAGGGAATTGATTAGATTAGGGTTCTAACTCGTTCCAGAGGCTTAGGAGGCAGATGAGGCGGAGTATTCCCGAGATTAGACTTAAATAGAAGAGACAGGACCAAATTGGTAAATTCAGACACCATTGGTCGATTGATTGGTCTGTTGGTCCAATCGACCAATGAATTGACCAATCAGGACAGCAAGGTTTAAACAGGGATTCGGAGGGCTATACAAGGTCAAATTGAGTGAGGTTTTCTTCTACGAGTCAATCAAGAAGTCTAGTTTCCAGAGATACTTTCAGATCAAGAATGGGAGTTCATTAGGTCCACAAACTAAGCTCATTTTCTTTGATGCACGAGCAGGATTTGTCAGACATAGTTCAGCAACTTCGGACAGGGATTTGGAAGGTTATATGGGGTCAAATTGAGTGGGGTTTTCTCCTGGAAGTCCATTAAGGAGTCTAGTGTCAAGAAATATAATCGGATTGAGCACAGGAGTTCATTAGGTATTTCAACTAATTCACCCCTCTTCGGTGCGCAGGTTCAGAACAAAACTGATGGCTCTCATGGAAAGGCTAGGGGTAATCAAGATTCACCCTAGGGAAAGAGAAATAAAGAATGCACAATCTGAAAAGGTGTTGGGAAGTTTCCAAAAGATAAAAGAACATTAGGGTCTCAGATATGGTTACCTCTCATAAGAGTTGGTTACCTCCCATGAGAGTTACCCATAATAAACTCTTACAAAAACAACCCAAGATAGATAAAGGAACATCTCATTAATATTTCAAAATCAAGAATGGAATTAGGAAGGGTCTACCAATGAGAGGAAAGAATGTAAATAAATTCAAAGGAAAGAAATCCTAATATCCCATGGGAAGACTAGGGAGAATAGAGATTCACCCTAGGGAAAGAATTTAAAATCAAGAAAGGTTTTGGGGAGGGTCCAATGAATTAATAAAAGGTTGCCAATTGATCCAAGGAAAAACAAGGATCAACTCCTCAATCATGAGGACACAAGGGAAGGTCATGGTAATTGTATGAGACCTTCCCCACAATCATAAAGATAGGTAGAAAATTCAGGGAAAGTATCATCAAGATCGTTGGTGGAATCAAATTCAAGAATCATCGCCATATGGCTTCAAAACATAGAGTGAATTGGGGAATTCACTCTAGGGCTAAAAGAATTAGAAAAGAGGTCATTACAGCAGTGTAATACGCTTCTCATAATCAGAATATCAGAAGTAGAGAAGAAAGAATGAATTAAAGAAGAAGCAAATTGAATATTAACCTTTTAGAAGAGAAACCGATGAAGAAATCTGAACAGATGCTTGAGGGTCTTCCTTGGCTTCGAAGGAGAGGATCTAGGGCTCTTCCCACGTTCTCCAAAGGTTTAGAACAGATTGTGATTGGAAAACATGGAGTTCCCCCTTTTAAATAGCACAAAGAGTCTAAGAATTACTAGGATTTCACCAAACTGACCAGATTGACCCTGTTGATTGATTGGTTGCCAAAGTGGAAGTTCTAAGGTCCTTTCCACGTTCCATAGAGAGTTAGAAACCTAGTGGGAATGTTTACCACAAAATTAAAAGAATTAAAGCTTTTAAAAACCTTAAAAACAGAAAATTACCAAAATGCCACTGCCTGGACAACTTGTTCAAAAATAGGGATTTAATGGGCCTAACTTCAATATTTTTGGATGGGCTTCTTTCAACACATAATACTACTTACCTAGTATGGAGGGATGTCTTCAAACCAGGTCCAACTAAGCTTTAGGTCCATCAACCAAGTTCTTCTTCACTAGTGAGTAGTTCAACACCAAATCAATTAAGGTTTCCATAAGGAAACACCATCATCAATATCCATGGGTTTTGGGTCAAACACCATATCTTCTACTGAGATGGCCCACAAAGACATCATCCCTCATTTTGGGACATTGGATCAACCCTAAGAGAAAGGTCTGACATGGCTTCCTAAGATTTTCAAAGATAGTAAAACTGAAATCACGGTCAAACTTCAAAGTCAACATTAAACAAAACTGAAATCACGGTCCAACTTTAAAGTCAACCTTTAAACTAACCCTTCTTTACCCAAACAGATAGGGTGCCCTGGCTAGGTTTGGGCTGGATTTCACAGAAGGTGCTGCAACGTTGCAACCACCCCTTCTACAACCTCTTTTGTTTTGAATAAACCCCTTCATATCATATTCAGGCTATGATTATTATGCATAATGTTCTTGCCTCCTTATTATGATTTTCTTCATGAATCCTTTGCCTAATCTGATTTCTTTAAATAGGGCTGATTATATGTTAGTATGTATTCTAATCTACTGCCCATCATTCCCTTAATTCAATTCCTAAGTTCTCTTGCAATTGTAATTGATTTCATTGAAGAACATGGGTCTTGCAAGTTGAACCTAGGGTTCAAATTGGGGGTTTTCAATTTGACCATTGGATCATGTTAATTCTTGCTATGTAGTCTCCTACTACTATTCCTAGCATCCTCTCCAAGTTTCGTATCGATCCGAGACCCAGAAGACCAGTTTTGAGCCAAAACCCAAAAACCCAACTTGCTGTCAGAGACTCTTTTGGTCGATGCTTGTTGGTCGATACTATCGACCCAATGTATCAACCAACAGAGTTGCTGTCAGCAACTTTTGCCCAGTTTCGATCCATTCGATCTCCGATTGTTTTGATTTCTTCTCTAATCCTTCATGTATGTTTGTTTAGGGCTTTAAGACTATAATTGGACCATTCTCTTGTGACTTCGAATCATCTTCTTCACAATTTGAGGTAAGGATGGTTATCACCATACATCATAGACTGTATGACTTTTACACTGTTGTTGGTAACTTAGTAGACTTAACTTATTAATTGATTTTAGACATCATATGACTACTGTAGTTACCTTATGACAGTAGCACCATGCTTAATTACTTGATTTATCATGTTTACTTATTCTTGTCATTTATTTATATATTGTATTATGAGATGTTATGACATGTTTTCAATATGATAATGTATTGTTGATATGTAATGGATAGAAATAAGCATGTGATTGCTTAGGTATGATTTGGGATTGGGGAGTGCCCTACTGGTACTTCTGTCCTTGGACATCGGGGGGAATAGTATGGGATGTTCTCCGAAGATGCCCATTGACGCTTTCCTGGATCATTAGATGACATACATAGGACTTGTCTAGATGTATGGCTAGGATGTCCCTGTCATATCAGACCCGAATCGGAAGGGCATTGAGACCGAACGACCCGTGGTAGTAGTGTGGATTTGTGGGCGCTCAAGGCCGGTAACCACTCCGTTAGAGGACATGAATTGCATTGCGGTGACCCGAAAGGGGCCATTTATTGGTAGGGTTGCAAATGGCTAGACTTGGGCTCACGGGCCCTCAAGACCGGTGAAATGATCCGTGAGGGGACGTGAGAGCTTCCCGTCTACTATTTGTGGATGATCAATAGGGTTGATGAGTCCGGTGAGTAATATCCGTGACTCTAGTGTAAAGGATACCGGAAAGGATCCCGAGAGGGGAGGAATGGACGTATCTGGAACTGACATGATATGACTAAGTAGATGACTTTCATTGGGCTAGGCTTTACCTTGACATGCGCCAATACTTAGACCAAATGGTGATGTGAGAGAGTGGTGACCGAAACCCCCAACCATGGATTTGTCCGAGAGGGATGCAGGACCCAATTCCCCCCGGTGATGAGTGACTGAGACTACCTAAAGAAGTATGGTGCAATGACTTAAAGTATGTCTACCCTAGAGACTAGCATACTTAGGGTTAGAATCATATATCATCATTGTCTCATATCATATTGCATCATGCTATGATGTACATCATATGATTTATGTTATTATGGAACAACTTTCTTTGCTGAGTTCTTCTGAACTCACTCCTTTTTGCAACATATTTTGTTAGACTTTTCTGCAGGTACTACTACTGTTGACTATGATGGTCAAAACTATGAAGACTAGGTTGATGACTCTTAAACTACTGATTTTGGTGTCTACATTGGTGAAGACTAACAGTCCAAGACTGAGACTTATCTGAAATAGTTCGGCCCTTGCACTTGTGTGCTAGTTTTGGGATATCGTCCCATTTTCTTTTAACCTTTTATTTGATTCGTCGAGACCGTAGTTTAGTTTGTTCCCTTGTCATTTGGGAACCGGTTGTAAACCTAAATTTTAAATCGATCTACCTTCCGCTATTATTATAGGATGGGTTTCCTCCCTCCTTTTCATACTTGACTGTTTACCCTATTTGAATCATTTCCGCACTCTGATGTTCTTTGTGATCCTTCTGTGATCATTTCTTAACCTTTATTATTAGATTACTTGAATACTATAAATTGTTCTTGCTTTTGATTATATTATTGTGATAAGTGGCTATGATCATTCCTAAACTGGATCTGTTGGGCTGTGGATCACTCCCGAGTAACCCAGATAGGGTACCCCCTCGGTGGATTCGGGGCGGGATGTGACACCCATTGTCGGTGCCACATCTTCTTCATACGGGAAGGTTCCTTCATGGGAAACCAATCCATCTTCCGGCATATATCCTCCATCTGTACAAGCTAATAAAACATAGACAAACAAAGGAATGAGTTCCAGAGAACTTAGTAAAACAAACAATGATTCCCATCCATATGTCAAACCAATCAAAAATGCATATATGATATGTATGAATGCAAAATATGAATACCGCTAAGATCTAACTATGCAAGTCTATAACAGTTGACATGCTTTAAGATATACACCAACCCTCCTCTGGGTAGATCTAGTCACTCTGATCTGGCAAGGACTGGTTACCTCTGTAGGGATCCTGGGTAAAATGGAAAGTCTACACTTGGCTCTCAAACCATGGCTGGGGTTAAGTTAACACTCTCTCACCACGACCATTGGCATGAGTACTGGCGCATGTCGGGGTTTCTAATCCAATGCAGGTCATAAAGGTAACATACTACATGAAGTCCAGATACATCCCCTATGGCACCAACCAACTCAGTTCAGTATCCTTCGCAACCTAGGAATGAGAACCCTCACGGATTGGCTACCGCTATTGAACTCCATTCCATAACCCTATGGTCATCCACATATTGTTGGGGCGGAATGCTCTCATGACTCCTCACGACACCCGGTCCGTTACTTGGATGTCCATGAGCCCAACCCTAACATATGCAACCCTACCATTTATATGACCAACAGTGGACCAACGTCACATCACTGTCATCACAGGTCATCCGGCTTCAATTCCCCTACGAAAGGGTAGTAGCATGTGGGGTACCTAGCCATGCAACTCTACACTCTACCTAGGTATGGCATCTAGTAGCTATGATAGTGCGGGAGACATCAATGAGCATGTGTCCCATACCACAACCCTCTGATATCCCAAGCTAGGATATCCCAATGGAATACCCCTTCCATCAGAACTACAAAACCAATCAACCTCAGCATATCACATTCATAATCCACAAAGTTTAATTAAAAATAGTACAAACAGCAAGCATATCATAAGATCAATATGCTAAACAAGGTTACAGCAGTATATGAAAAGAAAGAACAGTAATAACAGACACTGGACTAGCATTTTCAAGTCATTACATAAAGATAGGATTGTATGTCCTTACCTGTAGTTATGCAGAATTCCTCTAATTTGCAATCCAGAAACTATTATAAGACTTTTATTTGAAACAGAAAATACCTATATACAGGGTTACAATAAGGTATAAGTCGAATGAATCAAATCGAATCAAAACCAAAAGTCATTTGGTCACTGGAAACCAATCGGTTGCTTGGGCCGGTCGCTTAGGTTGAGCGACCGCCACTAGTGACCGCCCTAAAAAGAGAGAGTTTCAAATCCGAAAGTTAGGCTTCTGATCATCCATTTTCAATATGAAATTTGAATGATCATAGTCTGAATCTCAAATCTATCACTCCCATAACCATGGGTGATACTAAACCTAACCAAAGACATCAAATTGGTTATCCAGAATCCTCCCTCTTGATTAGATCAGCCCTTTTCACGAAAGCAGGGTTTCATTTTCAGATATGATCTCACCAAGATCATCAAAAAGGTGGTCAGTGCAATAGAAGGATCAAGAACAACCAAAGGGAAACACTAATCTACTTTTATCATAGCTAACAGTGAAGTAAGATTGAACAGTGAATCACTTACTTCAACCAGATCAACTATGAAGGATAGTAGAACCTTCTGGGACTCTAACAGCTTCAAATCTTCTTCCAGCACGTCTCCACAGCCGTCTAACCTCCAAAAACCATAATCCCGAATATAATATTCGTAAAATAGGCGAGGGTTACTATTTATAGGAGTCAGGGGGAAAATAGGGCAAAACCCCGCAACCAAGACCAGGCGGTCTCTCAAGGCGGTCACTTGGTTTAATCAACCACCACTAGCAACCGCCCCCAAGTATATTGCTATACAAGGGTGCTTTGCTCAGGGGGTTGATGTCCAAGTACAACCTAACCCTAATGAAGACATGGGGGAGGTCTTACCTTCATTCTGGACATCTCCAGACATCACTTCCCTTCTAGAAGTCCAACTACCAAGCAAGGCAGGCTCTTTATTGAGAGAATCCAGATCCATGGGTTCAGGGTATGGATCATGGACTTCTATCCGAACACTCCACAAATTTACCAGGCTAGACCTTCGGGTTCTCGGACCTGCAATACGGATCCCGAGTTAGAAATGCAAGGGTTGTTACATCCTTCCCCCCTTAAAAGAAATTTCATCCACGAAATTACAACGTACCTGTAAGTCCGAAAAGATGAGGATACTTGGATCGCATCTCATCTTCTTTTTCCCAAGATGCTTCCTCAATTGAATGATTCTTCCATCTGATCTTCACCAAAGGTATAGACCGGTTTCTCAACTGCTTATCCTTCCGATCCAAAATCTCAACCGGTTCTTCATCATACGTCAAATCCGCACTCAAACCTTCCGGTTCATGCTGGAGAAACTGCTCCGCGCTTGCTAAGCATTGCCTTAGCATCAATACATGGAAAACATCATGCACACCAGCAAGAGACGGGGGTAGAGCCAACCGATAAGCTACTGGTCCAACCTTTTCAATAATGTCAAAGGGACCAATATATCTAGGGCTAAGCTTTCCTTTGATATTGAAACGCATGACTCCCTTAATCGGCAAAACTTTCAAAAACACACGATCACCAACTTGAAACTCAAGGTCTAATCTTCTTTATCCGCATAAGACTTCTGTTGAGACTAGGCAATTTTGATCCTTTCTCTAATCATATCCACCATGATACTGGTGGTTTCAAATAGATCAGGGCCAAGAACATGCCTTTCCCCAACTTCATCCCAATACAGAGGAGTTCTACAAGTCTTTCCATACAAAGCTGTAAACAAGGCCATTCCAATAGTAGACTAATAACCGTTATTATAAGCAAACTCCACCAAGACTAGATGGTCATCCCAGTTACCACTCATATCTATGACGCACACTCTAAGCATATCTTCCAAAATTTGTATGGTCCTTTCCGATTTTCCATCGGTCTGAGGATGATGAGCAGTAGTCAAATTCAGCTGAGTACCCAGAGCTTTCTACAAACTATTCCAAAAACATGAAGTAAACCTCCGGTCTCTATCCGACACAATGCTAACAAGAACACCATGCAATCTCACCACATTATCAACATAGAGTCGAGCCAACTTGTCCATAGTATAGGTGATCTTCATCGGAATGAAGTGTGCCGATTTGGTTAGTCGGTCCACTACCACTCATACTGAGTCATTCCCTTTGCTAGTTCGGGGTAGACCTATGACAAAATCCATAGCAATGTCTTCCCACTTCCAACTAGGTACTGGAAGAGGATGCAAGAAGGCAGACGAAGGCTGCCGGACAACTTTCACACGTTGACAAGTTCCACACTTAGCAATGAAGTCTTCCACATCATTCTTCAATTGCCGAGAAGCATAGGCTATGACTTTACCATCTTGCATCAACAAGAGACAATAGAAGAGGTGGTTGCAAGGTTGCAGCACCTTCTTCATAGTCTCAGTAGCAAGAACAAGATCAGAGGAGAGTAAATTAAAGGGAGAGCAACATATTTCTTGCCTTGAAGATGAACTTGAGAATGAAAAACTAAGAATCTTGCAAGAGCTCTTCACCAAAGCCAAGGAGAGACCTAAGAGGAGTCTTACCACGTTCTCAGAGAGTTCTAGCAATAGAATAGGGTTGTAGTCACGAAGATCCACTTAAGTAGAACCTAAAATGACCTAAAACCCCAAGATTCTCGGGTTCAATATTCAGCTGGCTAACTGCTTGGTTGACTGCTTAGCTGACTGGCTAGTCGACCAAGCTAGAACAACAACTTCAGACTAGGAATTCGAGGGCTAGATCAACTCAAATTCAAATGGACTTTTTCCTACATCTCAATTGACTAGTCTAGGTCAGGGAATTACTTTCGAATCATGTCCAGGAGTGAATTAGGTCCATCAACTAAACTCTCCT
The DNA here is from genome assembly GCF_041222555.1 of Hakea prostrata. Lineage (NCBI taxonomy): Eukaryota > Viridiplantae > Streptophyta > Magnoliopsida > Proteales > Proteaceae > Hakea > Hakea prostrata. The sequence goes on along the minus strand of NC_142608.1, from coordinate 27,455,778 downwards.
TCTTCTAGGTGCAGTTTCTTATCAAACACTGACAATGCTTCCAAGTATGGAGCACCATCATCAATCGCCATGGGTTCGGAGTCAAATACCATGTCCTCCACTGGGAGGGCCCACAGTTGGCTTCTTTCAATTCAGGTCTTCGGACTAACACTAAGGAAGATGTTTGGCTTGACTTCTTAGGGTCTTCTAAACATATCCAAACTGAACTTTGGGTCCCACTTTAAGGTCAAACACTAAACAAGCCCTACTTCACCCAAAATAGATAGGGTGTCTTGGCTAGGTTTGGGTTGGATCTCATAGAAACAATGTGCGAAAATGAAGAAGAAAGGAAGGATTCACCTATTTAAATGTTAGGGACATGCCAGATCAATGATTAGAGAGCAATGGAATAAATGGCTAAGATCTTGCAACGGTTCAGAGTACCCTTTTAGTAAAGACACTCAATTGACAACTTTGATGAACTCCAATTGGCGGTTAGGGTAACATGATTGAATTTCATAGGTGTTATAATGACATCTATTCATGTCAGTCCACGTGGTCACTAAAGCATGTTTCATGGAACACGAAGGCGGCTTGAGGGAATGCAATGGTCATTTCAATCAATCTAGCATTTGGGATCCTCATGAGTACTGTACACATCCACCCCCGGCCCCCTCCGGATTTCCCATCCTTTGGCTATCCCTTTATTCTTATTACTTTTTGTTTTTTTATATATATCTTTTCCCTTCACGTGGTTTTTTGTGTCTTTTGTTTGTTTTATTCTTTGTTTGTTTTGTTTTTTTATCTTCTTGTTTTCTCTTCTTGTTTCTTTTCGTTGGTCGTTTTCTGTTTTTTTTTCTTTTTTTTTTTTTCTTTTCCCCCCTCTTTTTTTTCTTTCTTCTTTTTCTGTTTGTTTTGTTGCTTTGTTGCCTCTTTTTTTCTCTCTCCGGGTTTTTTCTGTTGGGGTTTGTGCTCTCTCCTCGTTTGGTTGTTTGCTTGTTGCCTGCTGGTCTCTCTTTCTTCTGCTGATCTTCCTTCCTCCCCTCTCGGTCCTTTCGGTTTTCCCTGTCGTTTCTCGACTTCCTTTGTCTCCCTGTCCTTCTCCCTCTGGTTTTGGTCTTGGTGCCCTGGTCTCTTTGTCCCTCCTTGCCCTTTCGGTCGTTGCTTTTGTCCTCTCGGGTGTCTCTTGGCGCCCCTCCCACTACTACCCGTTGTTGGTCTCTGCCTTCCGTCGGTTTTGTGGGACATCCTGCCTACATCTAGCTCCTTGCATGTCATTCATCCGGGTCTGGACACCTTCGGCATCCCTCTTTCCCTCCGTTGGCCCTGGGTACCCCTCTCCCGTTATTTGTCCTGCCCGTTCATCATTCGTTCACAAGTACAACGTCATTCATTCATTCATGACATTGACATGTCATCTATTTGAATTGTCATGATCATTGGTTATTGTCCGTCTTTGACATTGTGGTCTCCGTTAGTTGTCTATATTTACTAGGTTAGGATACCAAGTCGTTTCCATATCCTAGGTAATTACTCATAACTATCCTTACCTTGTCGGGAGGTGGTCCAGTCGGCCTAGTCTTGTCCTGCATATATGGGTTAGGATCGCAATCGGTCAACTCGTGGCGTTGCTGTGCACTCTTTGGTCGATACATTTGGTCATAGTTCGACTAGTATCACCAATCATTCGGCGGGTGCTTTTGGTTCTTGCCCATTTGGTCTTCGGGTCTCGGATTGCATGAAACTTGGGGATAGTCTGCACAACATGGGGACACTAATTATCAAGACTTTCATAATCAATGGTCCATTTGGAATCCCAAATTGACATATTAGGTTGGTTGTAGATCTGGCATTGGCTTATCTCTGCTTAGGGGACATGGGGGATTAGGTGGTCGTTTAGGTAACATGGAGCACATATGCAAGGTATGATTAGGTTAATCATGAGCTTCATCTCGTTTTGGTTAGCGTTGGTGCATAAATCACGGAATGTGTAGTCAATGATCTGAGGTGAATCAATCATAGTCTATCATGAACATCATTGTATGGGGTTTAGAAGGTTCATGGCAAGGTGTATGCAGGTTGCAGCACCTTGGCCATGGTCCCAACAGTAAAATAGAGAAAAGATGAGTGAGAAAGTGATTAGGAGAGAGAGTCATACCTTTAAAGTGGAACAAGAAAGTAGGAATGAGTGGTTGGCAATGATTGATGAAGAAGATGCTTCACCACTACCAAGGAGGAGTTCTTGGGAGGCTCTCTCACGTTCCCGGATGTTAAAAACGCGAGAATAGGGCTCCGGTCTCGAGGAATAAATAAATAGAAAAGAATATTCCAAGAATCTTTAAATGGGGCTCGGGAGACTTGTTGGTCGATACCTTTGGTCGATGGTATCGACCAATAGTATCGACCAAAACAATCTCTGCAGAAATTTTCGAATAGTTCGCAACTTTAGGTGCGGACTTGGAGGGCTATACAAGGTCAAATTGCATGGGGTTTTCTCCTACAGTTCACTCAAGAGGTCTAGTTTCAGGGAGTACCTTCGGATTATGCACAGGAGTCCGTTTGCTATTTCAACTGTCTCGCTCTTCATCAGCGCGCAGATTCTAACTTAGCACTAATAATGTGCTCAAGGAAGGAGCAGCATCATCAATGTCCATAAACTGGAATCCCGACATTACGTCATCAACCAGTAGGGCCCATAAGTCCCTCCTACCACCACTTCGGGTCTTTGGACCTACAAACATAACAATGACCGGGTCGGGTCAAGGTTAGGTAAAAGCTGGATTTTACAGTTAACTTCCATCTTGAAAGAGTTGCTCTTACCAAGCTAGCAGTTGTAAGTGTCATCCCATATGTCCGATCACTAGAGCCCAACTGTATGGTCTGGGAGGCTTGTGATGAGTAAAAACCATACTGTTGGGCCAGCCGGAGTGAACCATCAAGAACATTAACCGACCCAGTCCAACCAGGACCCAAGCACAATCCCAAGCACCCTTGAGAATTAGCGTGCCCAACAAGGAAACTAAACGAAGGAGAGTAATGGAAGGATCTTGATCCCAAAGGACTTGGGAGACCACGAAGGGAAGAGGAATCCATGAGATCCTTGAATCCTAGATTGGCAGAAACCCTAAGATCAAACAAATGGCAAAGAAGCTAGCCCACATAATCCGACAGAGGCAATCAAAGGTAATATCTCTATAAACCCAGTTACTCCTCAAGGCAAAGGTAATTGAATTCTTTCCCACCTTTTGTTATTTTGTTCAAGTTCTACAACTCGCCAAAGCTCATTGAGTAGTGCACTTTTTCACTTGGCTGTTGGAGGCGGCTTCTCGACCAAAGAGTCGGTTGTTGTTTAACAGTTGTTTTGTAGGATGGTCATTGTTGAGGCAGATCCATATGCATCAAGGGCCGACTTTGAAAATAGAATTTCAATTAGAGGGCATTTAAGTCATTTTAACACATAAGGGGTAATTTGGTCATATTCATGAATTTAATTTGAAACAGTCAAACAGCTCAACCTGAACTTCGTCTTATTAAATCCGAAAGTTGAGCTTAACAAACGGTCTTTCACTCCAGTTTAACGGTTGTGACTGATGAACAATTTTGTGCGAATCGAGGAAGGAACAAAAATATAAGTCCAAATAAGTGATTCAAACAAAAAATAAAAGGGATAATTACTGTTGCCCCCTTGTAGTTTGATTTTATTACTAATAAAACCCTATTTTTTACGAAATTACTGTTGCCCCCTTCCTTATAACGGTGTTAAGTTGCCGTTAAGTTTGAATATGTAATGTCTAATTTGCCCTTCATTAAAATTAAGAAATTAAGAGACGATGCTACCCCATTTATAAAACCAGATTAAATGTCAATTTTACCCTAAACTTCATTTATTTTGAATTAATGAAATGGGCAAAATCTAAATCCGATTTGGTTTCCCACCTTCACAAAACTTAATCTATTTTGAATTAAAGAAATGAGCAAAATCCAAATCCGATTTTGTTTCCCACCTTCACTAAACTTCATTTATTTTGAATTAAAGAAATGAACAAAATCCAAATACAATTTGGTTTCCCACCCTCACTAAACTTCATTTATTTTGAAAAATTTTTAGGTGATATTCAGTTTCCAATTTGAGTTGAATTCGATTTTCCTTCCTCTTCGGTTTCTATTTAAATTTTATTCAATCATTCTTTCTTTATTTGGTGGTTTTTTTTTTTGGGAAAATAAAACGGATTATAGTTATTTTTTTATCCACAGTTAATTAAGGGTACTACTGTAACTTGACAAAAGGGTAATAAGTAAAGAGATAAGTATAAGGGTATTTTGGGGTTTTTGAGAAAATATAAAGATGCCACATCATTAGTTAACTAACGGAACTTAACGGTAGGGGGGCAATAGTAATTATAGACAAAGTTGAAGGTTGGATTAGTAATTTAGAAAAGTATAGGGGATACAGTAGTAATAAAATCAAAATACAGGGGGCCAATAGTAATTATCCCAAAATAAAAAGAAAATTTGTATAAAGCCATGAAGGATGTTATTAAAGTAGAAGCGCTGTTAGAAACTAGAGTTTGACCAGTACTGCCCAATTACTGTCTAGGGAATGATTTTGATTCAATTTAAAAAAATTGAGACAGTCGAGATCAAAATCTTGGTGGAGACAATTCGCAGCCACTGTAGAGCAATTACCCAAATAATTTCGTAAAAACTCGGTTCGACCATCGTTCTTTCGTAATAAAATAAGGTCCCCACCCCCACGGCCCTGAAGTTGGGAGGGTAATACGGTTCAACTGCAACCCGGGAACAAAGGGAACAAAGGCGACTGCTCAGAACCCAGAATCCATGGCAGAAGAAATTACGAAGCCTAGACATCTGAGAGGTCACAAGGCGACTGCCACGTGCTGCATCGCCTCGCGTGATAGGCCTGGTGTGGTCGCAACTTCTGGCGAGGTTCGATTCTGTCTTCCTCATTACTCTCCCTTCTCTATTAGTTTATTTGAGAACATTGCTCCATTTTAGATAAAGAAGTTAATCAATGTTTGTTTGATTGGTGAGTACCAAATGAAAATTGACGTGAAAGTCTTGGTTTATCAAGACTATCTGAAACGAGAAACGATCTCTTGCATCCACTAACAGCATATCTATCTAATATGAGCAGGGCACGACGAACAACTATTTAAGCTTAAGCTTACAGGATAATTACCTAGATTTTGGTGGTGGCTGCATTAGGAAGCTAATTTGGATAGCCATTGATTGAACTAATTAACGAGCAAAAGGGCGTACGGGGAAGGGGGGGGTGCTGTACAAAACTCCTGCCACTGCAGGTCTTTAGAGGATCATAATTTATGCTATTTCGCCTTGAGGATGTAGTCGTGGTGCGTGCAAGCTGGCCCGGATGAACCTCATTTCCAAAAAAAATAATAATTTATGCTATTTCAAGACTCAAACCCATGATCACTGGAAGCTATTCTCTGTGGAAGTAGGGTTAAGGCTGATAATAATCATAATAATAGTCAAAAGGAAAAGCTTGAACTCGAACTGATTTAACTGACATAACAATAATGATACAATTTTATTTGTCCATGGTCGAATCCTAATCTAAAATCCTACTAACTAAACGTTTTGAAATCCAGGACATTACGTCCTATTGTCATTCAAACTCTAACCCAATCATAAGTTTTGCATAGTGTGGTATTGGATTTCCAAGCCAGGCATGACTTCACTTTACAGCCAACTAAATTAAAAAATATATAAAAAAAGGTAAATATGTCAATCAATGCAGATAGCATTCTCCAAGTTGTTCAAATTTTATGCTTGGCAAAAATGAAACCCAGGGATCCCTAGGGTTGAAACCTCTAAACGATATCCAGTGCTTCTCTATTTTGGGGTGATTGAAACTAGGTCTAAAACCAAGATCCTGAGACTTAAGGTTCGTTGTGAAAGGTTACAGCATGCATTTCATGTGCTTTTTAATTGCAACCAGTTTTTCCTTAGTCCTTGCTGATTTCGCAGAATAGCAGTGCATCTTGGCTGCGCTAATTATTTGATGTTCTTTTATGACTGCCATATGCGATAGAGGTGGCGATTGTTCATAATGTTTTATTCGTGTTGCCATTAGGGCATTTAGTGTAATGCACTCATCATTGATTACTATAAAGAAAGTAGACTCATGTCACATTGACAAAGGTCCTATTTTATAAATTAAGGATGTTAATAGAGCAGCAAAGTCATGTTTAAGGTTGTGCTTTAAGAGGTTTTTGATGAGGACATCAGTCTTAGGCAACAATTTTGAGTCTATCAGTGATGCTGGCGTAAAGGTTAGCCCATGACAACACCTATCTGGGTCGACAATGAGTTTAGAGGCTATTAGATTGCCAGACTCCTATGGTTCGATGAGGAGCATTGCCTATAGGCAATTTTATGAAGTCTTTAGATTTAATTTAATGGCTCTTTTTGGTTTCAATTCTCATTCTCTGTTATACCTATTTAAAAGAAATGAGTACAACAATTCATTTTCAGTTAAAATGAAAAATGGTTTGGCGACTAATCTTGAGAATAAATTATAAAATGAAAAATAAGTTTGGTACAACCCACTTTCAATAAATAATAAACATGATGGAGACGGATTCCAAACGCAGCAACGCTCAATGGTAGAGCAATTGAGAACAATGTGGAAAACCAGACGAATGAAGCATATGATCAAACAGATAGGGTGCATCCGACCAAGACTCCATTAATCCAATCAAGAAGTTGCTTTGCAATTCAAAATTTGTACAGGGTTGAGACATGGTGAGAAAGAAAAGAGAGAGTTAAGGGAGAAGACATTTCCTTCCCACGCTCCCTATCCATCTCTCTGTCCCCATTCCTGGGCTCCATAGCTTCTCTGAACTCAGCATTGGGTACAGCAGTAACTAACCCTTCATCTTCTTCTGAAACTTTGGTTTCCTCATAACTGGAGGTAGGTTGGATTGGCTTCACCTCCTCACCTCATCGCAAGAAGCTGGTGCTTTGTATCCGTTTTCTTCATTAGTGGTCCATGCTTCTATTTTCTTCCAAATAATATCTTCTCAGGTATGATGTGACCTACGTAAAATTCAGGTTTCATCAACATCTTTGCCACCGGAGTTTAGTCACAAAATAGCATCTTCCATTGGAAGGTTGGTTACTGAAGTAGGTGGAGGAGGTGACTTCCCCTTTCCATAGAATTTAGCACCTACATTCCAAACTTGTTTGATTTTCTCAAAGGTGGCTTTAAACTTTAAGTGCTTAAGATCTGCAACAAGGGGAGCTCTAATTTGATAATATTTCACTCTGATAGATGTAGAATAGCCATAGAAGAGGAGAATCAGAAGAAGAGGGAATGCAAGGGAGAAACAAGAGCATGAATTGTAGTTCGATCTCAAGAGAAAAAGGAAGGGAAAGTGGGAGATCGTGAAATGACGATGAAAAGGGATCGGTAGTGTTTGAGAATGGGAAAAAGGAGGAAGATGACAAGGTTTTCAAAATAGAATGTAAATTGACCATTATACCCTTAAGTTTTGATGTAGGAATTTAAGTGATGTGCGCATAATTGAAGAGAATGATTCTCACCCATAATCCATAATGGACAAAAAGTTCATTGTGGATTTTGGAGGTTTTTCTATTATTTTAAATAATAACAAAAATGATAATAGATGCCAAATCATTTAAAATAATAATAAAATTCTCATAATAGAGAATGAGAATTGATACCAAAAAGAGCCTTAATGTTTCCTTTCAAGTCTTTTGGGTAGGGTGTGGTTTGTTATTGGTTCGTTTTGAATTATGTAATATACTTGGGTTTGGGTTGATCTGTAGTTATATTTAGGCCATGGGTTATTTCTATTTAATTGTACTTTAGTGTTCTCAAATTTGCCCCTAAATATTGGATCTAGGTAGAGAGTTATTTTTGGGTTTTCTTGGGAATTCAGTTGTAGGGTTGGGATGGATTTTTTTTTTTTTTAATTTATAGCCTTGTATTGTTAACTTGATCATTGATTGAACAACAACAATGACAAGATTGTCTCAACCAAATGTGGTTGGCTACATGGATTTTAGACATCCAATTCGCTTTGTTTGAGTTCATACTAGATGCAAGGCCTAAGCTATGCATATACTTTCTCACCACTTCTCTTAAAGTTATCTTAGGTCTGTCTCTTTTTCTTCTATTTCCTTCAATCTGAATTAATCACTTCTCCATACAAGGGCACTTACAAGCCTTTGTTGAACATGAACGTCCCACCTGAAACAACTTTCTCGTAGCTTATCGCTTACCAGAGCTACTCCCAGACCAGTGATCATTCCTTGTTTTATTTTTCCTAGTTTTTCCACTCATCCGTCTTAACATCCTCATTTCTGGTACACTGCGATTATCCATATGATGTTTCTTAATAGCCCAATGCTCTGTACCATACATCCTAGCTGGTCGTACAATGGTCCTATAGAATTTGTCTTTGAGCTTTAAAGGAATGTGTTGATCACACAAGACCCTAGATGCACTTCTCCACTTCATCCATCCTATTTTAGGTCTTTAGGAAACGTCATCCTCTATATCATCTTTTTTTATTTATGAATGAGCCAAGATGCCTAAAATAATCTTTTTGTGGAAACTCCTTCTCATCAAGTTTCGTCGCCTCATTATTTGCCCTATCCCAACCTAAGTTACACACTAGATATTCCATCTTTGTTTTACTTAGTTTAAAGACTTTTGATACCAAAGTTTTTCTCTATGATTCTATCTTGGTATTAATCCCTACTTGTGTCTCATCTATCATAACAATATTATCAACAAAAAACATACACCAAAGAACCTCATCATGAATGTCTTTATATAGGCTCTAACATAAAGGATTTCCTAATAGGACTCAACAAACAAGGAGTTCTATTTGAAATAGAATTGATGCTCACAGTTTGACTCAACTAGGACTTTGATTAAAGAATGATTTCTGTTGGAAGGACTGCTAAATAAATAATGATTGCAGAATCAAAAGAAACTGCTAACTTAAGAAGGAATCTAATTTGAAATAGGAATCCAACTTGACTCTCCCACTTGGACTAAGACTCTAAACAAGAACTCAAATAACAAAGTTGAAGTAGATTTGGACTCCTAAAAAGTAGGACTTCTAGATAAGTAAGTCTTTTATTTCAAAAGGAGTTCTTTTTGTATGTGTGGTTATTATTTATTTGTAAACAGGGTATCCTAAGTTATAAAGGAAACGCTAGTTAAGTAAGTTTTGTAGTTTTAGCTGAGTGCAAATAGAGTCTCCCAGTTTAAGTTAGGTTCTTTGTTTTTTGATGTATGGCTATGAATAAGCCAATTGATCATTGTAAAACTAAGTCAGCATTGAATAAAGAATTGGTATCTCTTGTGGGAAATTGGGTCATGGCCTTCTTGGGAGGGCACGGCAGAATTTCAAGTATTCTTGCCTTCAATTGCAGTATCTTGATTCAAGAATCAGCAGCATTCATCTACTTTCCAGCAGCCTACAAGTGAGTGCACACTCTCTAGCCCCTCCCCTCACCTCTGCAGCTCACCACAGCCCCTCTGCCCCTTTGCAGCAGCAAGAAAGACCCATCCTTCCCTTCTCTTTCTTGTGATACCCCTTGTTTCCCTCTTTTTTCTGTTTCTTTATTTTCTGGTTCTTGTGGAACAATTAGAAGAAAGAAGAACAGAAAAGAAAACAGAAGAAAGAAAGAAAAAAGAAGAAGAGAAAGATAGAAAGAAAAGAAAAGAAAAGAAAGATAGAATGAAAAGAAGAAAGAAGAAAAGAAAGAATGAAAGAAGATAGCGAGATCCCTCCCACCCCCAACTGCAAGTTTCCCTTCCCTTTCTACCCAAACCACAAGCTTCCTTCCCCTTCCCAAATAATTTTATTAAACCCTCACCCTTTCTAGGACCCTCCTATAAATTTCTTCGAGCTCCACAAACATCCCTAAACATTTCCTTTGTCATCCAGTTCCCAGTTCCAGCTTCCTAGTAATTATTAGGTATCTCTATTTGCACCCATTTGGAGCCTTAGATTACATTTACAATAAATCATTCTCAAGAACCCTCCCTAAATCCCCTTTCCTTTCCCATTGATTATTTTATTTGCTGGTTCAAAATAAGATTATTCTGGGCAAACCCTTAATTTTAGGGAATCCATCCAAGAAACCCTAAACCTAAAATGGGGTTCACATAAGGTGGTGGGGGAGTCTAATGCACAACTATGGAAAAAGAAAAGTTACAGAGAGTGGAACTCGAGATTAGGTGAGACCGTGAGAGAATAGGAAAAAAGGAAGATAGAGTAAGGGAAGAGCAAGAGAAGAAGAAGATCGACAAATAGGAGAATAAGCTTTGACTCTATTGGTATGTTTTGGTTTTCCTTTTTTCTTTTTGAAACCCTAATAATCTAAACCTCATTTGTGAGTTTCTTCTATCAATGGGAGAAACCTAAATAGTTATTCACTTATTCCATAATCCCTTTGGAATGATGGCTGAACCTTAGGATGATCAAAACTTTTAACTTTTAATTTCATTTGAGGAATGATAGAGCCCTGGGATCATAGTATTAGGCTACATTGAGGAGAGAGAGAGAGAGAGAGAGAGAGAGAGAGAGAGAGAGAGAGAGAGAGAGAGAGAAGGGTTGATTAGGGGTTATAAATAGGGGTAAGATGTTAGGAGGAAAAGAGGATTATTTATGTGAGTATTTGGGCAGCCGTAGGCTGAGGGGTAGCTAGGTGCTGTGGGGGTGATTGGCACCAGTGTAACCAGTTTATTATTGTTCTTCATTATTCTATCAATTAAATAATATTAGCTTTGCATCGGATTCGTGGGTTCTTATCAAATTGGTATCAATGATAGAGCCCTGGGATCACAGTATTAGGCTACATTGAGGAGAGAGAGAGAGAATTAGGGTTGATTAGGGGTTATAAATAGGGGTAACATGTTAGGAGGAAAAGAGGATTATTTATGTGAGCATTTGGGCAGTCGTAGGCCTCGGGGGGCAGCTAGGTGCTGTGGGGGGTGACTGGCACTAGTGTAACCAGTTTATTATTGTTCTTCATTATTCTATCAACTAAATAATATTAGTTTTGCATCCGATTCGTGGGTTCTTATCAAATTGGTATCAGAGCAGTGACGATCTGCGTGGAATAGATGGACACCGGATTGCCTATGTTTTCCGGCGAAGGCAATGTGGAAGAGTGGCTTTTTGAAGTGTTGTTATTCTATTGGGAACACCAAATTGAGGAGGACAGAAAGTTGAGTGTGGCTCTCCAACACCTAAACGGGAACGCTTTAGATTGGGTGTACCAAAAGAATTGGTCTGAATTTAATTGGTCTTGCATCAAAGAAGCTTTGAAAGTGGATTTTGGTGAAGGCAAGAAGATTGGAAGGGTTACTGAACTTATGAAATCAAAAGAGATTCTTGAGCTCGTAGATTTAACGATGCTTGCTGCTGGACCTTTGGAGTCCAATGAGAAAATTGAAGTCATAGCATTTGGCTACGGTCAATATGGCATGGTGGATAGTAGCAGGTCTTCTCGTAGTGTTCTGGGCAAATTGTATTTTTGCAGCAAAGTTCCGATGGGGTTGTTTGCAGCAGAAGAAGAAGAAGATGAAGGCCTCACGGACGGAGAGATGTGGAAGCCACATCGGCTCGATGTGATGGACTACGGGGAAGCAAGAGCTCCAGCGAAGCCTCCATGGATTATGCTGGAGGAAGCCGTAGCAGTTGTGGATTGGTTTCAGTTCCGACAATGGCGGAAACCTTTTAGTACAATAGTAATTCAATTTCCCATTGAGATAGATCTCCAAGATTTGGTTACCAAATTAGATTTGATGGTGAAATCGTGTGCTGAATTTTTTGGATTGTTTACAATTTTGAAGAGGAAGGAGATATTACACTCGACAACATCAAATAAGGAAATTGGGGAATTGATTGGATTGTTTACAATTTTGAAGAGGAAGGAGATATTACAATTGACAACAGAAAATAAGGAAATTGGTGTTGGTGCAACCTAGAGGGGGGGTGATTAGGTTGTACCTAGTGGTTTATACCAATTTTCTGGTTTAGTTGCAATTTCAAAATGAGTTGACAGTTCAAGATGAAATCTAATGATAAACAGCAATCACAAACACATAATTTATAGTGGTTCGACTCTACGAGTCTACGTCCACTCCTCTCTTAGTCTCAAGAGAGTATTTCCACTAACGGATCTCTTTCAATACAGTGGGTAGAGAAACAAACCCTTACAATCTTCGTTTCGGGGCAAAAGTACCCTTTACAATCTTCGTTCACGGACAAGAGTATCCAATACAATCTTCGTTTACGGACAAGAGTATCCAATACAATGAATTCTAATCAACCTAGACTAGAATTAAAATAACCAATTCACAATACGAAAAGTATTAGATATTCCCTATCAAAAGAGAGTAACCCTTTACCCTTTGAGTGCAAGTGATGTAATGAATGAACCAAGAATCAATATACTTCAGCGGTTTCAATAACTTCAGACTTTGCTTTAGTGAAAGCTTCAACTTTGGAATATCCCTCAAAGTTAACCAGAGTTGGGAGGACAACAAAAATGCTAAAAACACCAAAACTTTGCTTTTTCACTTGTGAGTGAATATGTGCTAGATGGGGGAGAAGGATGATTCTCAAATGGGGATGGTTGGGCTTTTATAGACCCCAAGTTACTGCTTTCCCCATTTCCCCAACGGACATAAAATCTTTGCGAGATTTTGTTCCAGACGGACGTCCGTCTGCCCAGACGGTCATCCGTCTCAAAGGTATCCGTTACAAACAGCTGTAGAAGATATTCTCTTTAAACTAGCCGTTATAGTCAAATCTGGGCCAGACGGACGTCCGTCTGCCCAGACGGTCATCCGTCTGGCCTGGTTTGGCTCAGACGGGCATCCGTTTGCCAGACGGAAATTCCGTTTGGCCTTCTGTTGTTTCTGAGAAACAGAGTTATGAAAACAGACGGACGTCCGTCTGCTTAGACGGTCATCCGTCCGCCTTCGGACCGGCTCAGACGGGCATTCGTCTTCCGTCTTTCCGTCTGACCTTCTGTTGTTTCTGGGAAACAGAGTTATGAAAACAGACGGACGTCCGTCTGCTCAGACGGACCTCCGTCTGGGCTCTGTTTTTCTAAACAACTTTGGGCTGGGATATGGCTTGGATTTTTAGATCGTTTTGACAATCCTAAGCGCTGTACACCTTACTAACATGTCCTAGGTCACTCTAGTAACATGGATTACATATTATGGATGTATTTACATGTGTGTGTATGCAAAGGTGTCCTAAGCCCTGATTTAGCCTAAGTCTTGATCTTTGACTTGGTCTTTGACTTGATCTTGATCAGTGATCTTGATGCTCTCCTCTTGACTTTGGTTATTTGTTTAAGATGGTTTGATCTTGAGCTTGACTCTCCGGAAATTTCTTTGAACCGGATATTTACATCGAAATTCTCTTCAGTGATGAGCTGGACAATAAACATATCTTTATGGAAACATTAGTAGAGTGTTTGTCATCATCAAAACTAATTGGAGACTGATGTGGCAAATGCTGACTTGGCATTTTCCAACAATTGGGAAATTGATCGCTGGAAATCTCATTGAGGAAGAGCTGAAATCAAAATTTCCAGATTCAGCAGCGACAATCTGAGCAATGGTTAGGGTAAGGATCGTAGGTGAAGTAAAGAGGAAGAAAGGGTTTGAACCTGCGGTTCAAGTCCAAGTGTGGTTCAAGTGTATTAGACCCCTGGGCCATTTGGGCTATTTATTTCTGTGTAGTAAACCCATGGAATGGGCCTTGAGAACCCACATAGACCTGACTACTCAAAGGCCCAAATCCATAGGCTGTGGACCAAAGGTTAAAAAAGTACTAGGGCCTATTAAGTTGGGCCGAACTAAGCAACGTGCCCAAGATTTAAAGTCAAAAGTGTGGGCCTCAAGGAGCCAAATTAATTCAAAAGCCCAGTGGCCCACTCACTTATTTTATGGACTCAAGGGTCAAGATGCTAGACAACAGCCCATCAGGTGTTATATTTTCAGGCCCAGTCCAGTAGTTGCTTTAATGCCCAAGCAAATAAGGGTCCAAAAACCTAATGGCCCATTTGCCAAACATCATAAACAGGGGTATTTTAGGAACTACACTGTTCAACCTTCTTCTTCTTTAAAACCTGCACCTGATTCAGCGATCCAACACCGCCAACGGTTGCTCATAGTCAAGAGGAAGGTTGCGGTGGCTCGTGCGGCAGCAAGGCTACCTTCTAGGATTGACGGCGACCTTGAGGAGTGTGTTGGCGCTTTCTATTTCACGAAGGACTCCATTCTTGGTTGGCCATGTGTGTCGGAGATGAACTGTACGCCTTCTACAGCAGGCGTTGTGCTTTGTATGGGTCCATATGTTATTGCTGTTCAGCTGATTTCGGTTCTAATAGATATTCTTGGTGTACTCTTTAACTCAGCTGCAGTTTCCATGGTTTTTCTTCATTTGGGTTGTTTGGAGTTATGTGGTTATTGCATCTATTGGATTCCACGGAGGTGTGTTGTGCAGAATGTCGAACTAGCATGGTTGCATGGCAAACATGTAAAGACCAAGTTTATAATTTTCCATCACCTTGAGGACAAGGTGATTTTCGAGGGGCCTATAATGATAGAGCCCTGGGATTACAATATTAAGCTACATTGAGGGAGAGAGAGAGAGAGAGAGAGAGAATTAGGGTTGATTAGGAGTTATAAATAGGGGTAAGATGTTAGGAGGAAAAGAGGATTATTTATGTGAGTATTTGGGCATCCGTAGGCTGAGGGGCAGCTAGGTGCTGTGGGGGTGACTGGCATCAGTGTAACCAGTTTATTATTGTTCTTCATTATTCTATCAATTAAATAATATTAGTTTTGCATCCGATTCGTGGGTTCTTATCAAGGAACATAATAGAAATTTAAGGGGATGTATAATTACCCTAGGATTGATTCGATATTACCATAGGATTGATTTGGTGTGAGTGATTGTAATTTAACAATCCCATTGACCTTTTGAATCGACAAAAACCCAACTTTTGATATTCTTGATAAGTTAGGGTTTGACATTTTTGCCAATCGTGGACTAATTCGGTTGAATCATGGGAGAACGTGTATATCTCTTTATCCACTTTGATTTTTGACTTGGAACTTTTTGTGCATGTAGAGGACTCATAGGTGAACTATCATATCAAATTTGAAAGCAATCTGATCTCGTTTGGTATGGTAATAAATTTACTAGAATCTTGATTAATGGACTGAATATGCTTTTTCAATCTGAATTTTGTAAAAATCATATCTGATGTTCTATAATGAATTTTAATCTGAAATTCTTAGAGTAGATTTTTAAATAAACATGTATTTTGCTATAAATTGGGCAAAATTTTAAAAATTGCAAGGTATAGGTTTAGAGTCATCTTTGTACCAGGTGCAGAATCTGAACGAATCTGGACGCTGTAGTTTTAGAGACCTGAAACCCAACCATGGAGTTGATTCTGACTTTCATTTTTTGGGAAATGTTAGAATTAGAAGTCTAGTTTAATTGAAACCAAATTTAGACCAATTTGAGTGAGATCTATTTACACCACATTTTACGGTTTCGGTGTGCAGAATTGGTAGAATCTGTGAACTGTAATTGTGAGGTTGGTTACCACCACATGTGTAGAGACTAGATCCTATGCTTTTAGGGTTTAATAATTAGAACCTAAGGTGAGTTTTATTTTATTGGGAAGATATTATTAGGTTCAGAGACCTAAGGTTCTGGGGTTTTATTGGGTGCTTGATTCCTACACTCTTTGACTGTCGCTACAGGTGTGGGATACGTTTTGTTTTTCAAAGTACTTTTATCTGTTTATATGCATCATGCATCATTATTCTTCCTTGATCATTCTTGCATTTGGTTTGGGATTTGTGATTATGATTGTGATGGATATTGTGATAGTAATGGGGTGGGATTATTATGGTTCTTTGCTTTACTCATTATAGGAGTACAAGTGGTATGGGACATGTCTAAGAGTTAAAATCATGTGAGTTGTGTGTGAGTGAACATACCCAATTGTTGCGACCCTTGCCAACAAGGGTTTAGGCGTTGGATAACTTTTGTAGGACCAGTTCAATGAGATCATGCTGAACTATTTTGGAGTATGATGTTGAGTTCTACCAGAAATGGACAGTGCTTGCCAATGATTGAATCTTGGCTGATGGGCAATATAATAGACTTATACCAGTGTTGTTGGATTTGGACTCTAATGGCTTCCAACACGATTAGCATCTAACCTACAGGTATCCATTGTGTTTGCGATTCTAAGGTCATTGTATCGTGTCACAAGTAGTACTATACCGTCATTGACTTAGTAATTGTTTGTTAGCATAGGGGGTTATATTTTCTAATAAATTGAACATTATTAAGGACTGTGTGGTTTTCTTTTATTCCTTGCTCGTATGATTATTCGTATTGATGGTTTTATCGACTTTAGGGATATAATGTGTTAAAGATTTGCATTGCACTTGCATCTCCCTTCACTAAGCTTGTGTCGGGAATCTTATCCCTTGGGGGATTGTCATCTTTAGATTATGTTTCAGGTGATAGTCCGGCTTTAAGGAGTACGCTTTTAAGGAGTATGCTTGGATGGCTTAGGAGGTTGACACACATGATGCGAATTGTGTGTACGCGGATTGTGCTTTGGAATGTAGAGATTTAGTTCTATTTTGTGATTTTAGATTCTATAAATGTTGTTTTTTTTCCTTATTCAATTTTAATGCCATGTAATGACATATTAAATGTACTAACACAATAAATAGAACTCGTATAAATAGCCGAGAGAACATTAATCATTGTTAATATTCCTTTCCGCTGCGAATAATTTTGGATTTCTCTTTATATTGAGATCTGTGATGTGAATGTGAGATTGGCCCAAAACTATGTGATTTGGGTTGTGTGGTGTGCGAATGTAGCATACGGGTCATGCCTTAAGCCTATGTAGTTCAGGTGGGGTGTGATGGTTTCAATGTGTCCTGGTTTTGCATCATACTCTCATCACCACCATCTCGTAATCTGTCATAGCATAGTTGAAGTTGCACACCAGATTAGTCCATAGTTAGCTCAAAACCTTTTGATTCCAAATTTGGATCTTTATAACCTTGACTTGGTGATCTTCATAACCCTTACTAAGGCTTAAAGATGATCTTTGATGCAACCCAATTGTAATAAGGAATGGAGTACCTTAACCCCTTGCTGTTTTTACACTTGTCATTGAACCATTATACTTAATTTTGATTGTCCACATATTCACATAAAACATTTTTCTTCTCTATTACTTGCCAGATTAGTTATTTAGAGAATGGTTGTCAAGGCGGTAAGGTGGCCAAAGCGGTTGGGGCCCTGCCTAAGTGATTAGGTGACAAAGCGCTGCCTAGGCGGCAATAAGTCGACCAAAGTGGTTGGGTCAAATTTTCTCAATACAACTACTTCTAAACTGATAAATTTCTGTAGTAAGTTAAACAACATTCAAGAATGACATTCATCAAAAAAAAAAAAAAAAAAGTATTCAAGAATCATAATTGTTAAAGATTATCAAAAAAAGAACACAAACATAAGTTCATCTCATCAAGCATCATAAACTATGACTATGAACTATATCAAATTATTTCTACCCAAAAAAGAAAAAAACTACATCAAATTACATGTATGAAAATGGAAGTAGTAATTTTACATTTTTACTTATCTCTATGATTTATGATAGTGTGATGCCAAATAAGTGCCTTATCCATTTAATGATTCGTTGATTCCCGATTAAAAAATTGACTAAATATTAAATTCATATACGGCTTTGTAGAATAAAACTTGATTTAAGAAAAATCAAGAAAAAATATTATTATGTACAAAATGTAAAAAAAGCGATTGCTTTGGCATTCTTTTTTGACATTCAGTGGCAATAAAGCGTACAAGGTGACAAAGAGGTAGCTGTTAGGCAAAGAAGTGGCTGAAAAATTGCATGTCAACGAAGCAGTGGCAAATAAGTCGGTTGAAAAACCGCTTACCGCCTTATCTTGTAGGCGAACACTTTGAAAACTATGATTTAGAGACTTTGTTGTAGGTTTTTTCTAGGTTAATAAAGACCATATGAAGATCCTTTTTACAACTTTAAACCTTTTTAGAATTCTCCTAATAAGGTAAATAGCTCCCATTGTAGATCTTTTTGGCACAAAACCAAATTGGTTTTCTGTAGTGATAATTTGTTCCTTTAAATGGGTTTCAGGCACCAATGTACCATTGCCCATAATTTCATCGTATGTCTTATTAGTTTTATGCGTCTATATTGTTACAACTCCACATATCGTCTCTAGTTTTGTAAATTGAAACCAAGATACTTTGTCCATTCATTTGGCAGTTTCCTTGTGCTCATAATCTTATTAAATAGTTTCCATAGCCAGATAGATGTAGCTTCCTAAGCTCTTCCATACTTCTATTAGAATTTTATCTAAGTTTTGTGCCTTGCCTCCTTTCATATTCTATAAAGCTTTTCTTTACTCTGAACACTGTATTTCTTTCTATATACGTACAAAAAATTGGTGTCTTGGTGAATTGTAGTCTTCTGGGACCCTAATACTCTAAGTATGTTCGTTTGACACTAATACTCAAAAGTGTGTTTAGTAGGCTGGAGAAAGGAAACCTTCCATCTCTTTTTGATGTCCTTATCCCCTACTAGTACTCTTCTATCATCACTTTTAATACATCTAACATGGTCTTGTTTTATAATCATTCTATTACTCATTTTAGCCATCTTATAAATAGCTTTTTCCTCGTCATATTTCTTCTCCATTGCCTTCCCCACGATTTTCTTAGCTTTATTTCTGGTAAACCTTACCTTTGTAAGCCTTCTACATCCTTAGTGCTTTGCCATGTCTTAAAGCTAGCTTTCTTGTTCTTGATGGGACATGTCTTTTACAAAACTGAAAATTTCATATAATACATCTAACATGGTCTTGTTTTTTAATCATTTTATTACTCATTTTAGTTATCTTATAAATAGCTTTTTCCTCGTCATATTTTTTCTCGCTTGCCTTTCCCACAATTTTCTTAGCCTTATTTCTGGTAAACTTGTAGCTTTGTAAGTCTTCTACATCCTTAGTGCTTTGCCATTTGTTAAAGCTAGTTTTTTTGTTCTTGATGGGACATTTCTTTTATAAAACTGAAAATTTGATAGACATATTTTGTTTATCTTTCGTTTAAATTTTGAGGGTGAACTGTGAAGTTATTGGTAAAGTGGCTATGATTCATTGGCTCGTTTCATTCTCTTTCCATGGAGAAAAAGATATTTTGCATTCTCTTTATTTCAGAATTAAGAATAAAATGAAGAGTTTGGCTATTTAAACTGGAAATTATATTTAACATGTCATTAGTTTTTATAATCTGATGACAAATAGGATGGTTGCATATGCTGGTACGATTTACGGTGCAAGGATGTATTATTTACTATGGATCTGGGGAAGAAACCGATTTCATCTATATGTTTCATGCCAGGTGAGATTTTAAGAATCTATAGATTGTTTCTTATTTTGAAGAATTGTTACATTCTCTAGTTTCAAGGGTATCTATTCTGGTATTGTTGGCTCAAATTAGTTATATTCATCTTCTCAACTGTAGGTTCATTGAACAGAGTGATTTGGTTTTTCGGTAATAGTATAAAAAAATTAAAATAAAGTTTGGTTTTGGGGACTTTCTAGTCAATATTGCATGTATTTTCTGTTGTACTACCTATCCTGCTGTTTATGTATTTGTTGCAAGACTTTGAAGAAAAAGTATCTGAGATAGCATATGGCTTTTGCAGCTCTCTCTCTCTCTCTCTGTGGTTTTGCTGTTATAATGCCATTATTTTTTATTTTATTTTTTTGGTTGGAAATGCTAAAAAACTGACTTGAGTTTCACCTCAAAGAATTTATTAGAAGCTCAAGTTTCCTGTATGATAATTGTGATTTTCTCTCATATACTAGAAATGGCCTTCCCCCGGGGGCTAGGGGGGGGGGGAGCAATTTTATTCTATTGCTTGAGATAAATCAGCTTAACAAAGAGCCATGTAATTGTGCTCTTGATGTGAAGATGTTGAGCCTTAAATTTGCAGGCCTAAACTAGTGTAGTTATACTCATTGTTATTTATTTATTTATTTTTTAAATAGAAGTTAATGAATGATATATTTTCTTCCAAAGTTACTGCGAGTTCCATGAACTGTACATGCTGTTGTAGCACTGTGTTGAAAACATGGACTGAGGTTTTCTAATTAGAATATGATTATGTTTCCTAATAAGTTTAGAGTTTTATTTCTATTTGTTTTATATTTCATTTTCCTACTTAGTATAGGACTTAACTAGGTTGTAACTATAAATACCCTATTGGGGTCTTGTGAATAAAATACTTTAGAGGAGCAATTCCTCACATTACAACATGGTATTAGAGCGAGGTTTTGTTTTCATCCTACGGAGGTGTTATAGAAATTTTTTTTGAAGTCGCTATTCACGTGTTTGTTTTCTTTTTGGGTATCCTGGAAATGTATATTGGTGATTAAGTGCATGTCTAGGAAAGTTTTCTCTAAGGAGTCTAGTATAAGTGGACCGGTTGTGTTCCTCCAGTCTTTCTTGGAAACTTTCCTGTTGTACTTTGGTTCAACAATATACTAATTGTAGGTAACTTGAGGATATACTTTTCACGTGAATTAGTGGGAGTTATTCTGTAGTCAACAACAGTTCGTGATAGAAGCAAGGGTAACTTTGGCAAATTTGAATAGTTCCAGGTATTGCTTCGTAATTTTAAAAATATTTCAGGGACTTTTTTGTAATTCTGAATTTTTTTGTAATTTTCAACAATTTTAGGGACTTTTTCGTAAATTTCGAAAAAATGTAGGGAATTTTTTGCAAATTGTTAACTATTTTAGGGACTTTTTCGTAATTTCAAAAAAGTTCAAGGGGCTATTTGTAAATTTGAATAATTTCTCCTTGCGATGATTGGTAATCCCATATCTCCTTTATCTAGTACATCTGAAGAGTCTCCCATGTCTTCCATTCATAAGGATTGTGAGTTTTCTCCGCTTTAGCTAACCACTGTGAAACTTAATGGGACAAATTATTTTAGATGGTCTCGTTCAGTTTCCCTCGCTGTTGGTGCTCGTGGTCTTACTGACCATCTTGATGGGACTTCTACAAAACCTTCCACACTTGGTTTGCACCTTTTCAAGTGGTATACAAATGAATGCTTGGTCATGGGTTTTCTCATCAACTCTATTAAATCTAGCATAACAGAACTATCTTCTCCTTCCTGATGTGGCAACTATTTGGAAAGTTACTAAAGATACATACTCCAGAGTTGGCAATGATGCACAATGCTTTGAAATTAGACGGAAAATCAATCAGTTACGAAGGACTTTCCTCTTTCTCAATACCATAACACTCTTCGGGGATATTACCAAACTTCAGATTTCTATGGGAAGTTTACACTGAAGAATGTTGAAGATGCTATTGCCTATCAACAATGGGAAGATAAACAGAGAGTTTATGATTTTTTGGTAAGATTGAATATAGAATTTGATTAAATTTGCACACTGATCCTTTTTAGAGAGCCTTAACCTTCTTTGGCTCAAGCCTATGCCATGGTAGATACCGAGGACAGTCGAAGGACAACTATGGTATACACTCAAACATCTAATAGATCTGCATTGGTGGTTGGTTATGGCAATAATAAATCTAGTTCCTGTAATTGTCGCCCTCCAGTAAAGTGCGAGTATTGTGGAAAAGAGCGTCATACAAAGGACAAGTGTTGGAAGTTGCATGGACGTCCAACAAATTCTCGTGGAGGAGGTAGAAGTGGAATCAAGGGCATCAATCAAACATTTGCAAATCAAACCAGTTCTGACAACTTGAGTACTCCAACACCTCTTTCCTCAGATGAGCTCCAGCACCTTCGTCAGTTGATGTCCAGACTTGACTCATCTTCTCCAGTCCGACTTTTAGTGCGAGTATATCCTCTGTCATTGTTCCCTCTATTGATCCACAATTCCCCACAGGTATTTTTGGTTGTCACAATGTAAATTTGACTTATCCCTCCTGGGTAATCGACTCTGGGGCAACCGACCATATGACAGGCTCATCTACTTTGTTTCATTCTTATTCATCTGTTCCTATTGCTCAGGATGTTCGAACGGCTGATGGGTCTCTCTCCCTATCTCTAGGAAATGATCTATTATTTGTTCGCCTTCTTTTACCTTATCTAATGTCATGCATGTTCCTAAGTTTTCGGCTAATCTTTTATCTATTAGTTGCCTTACTCGTGATATGAACGCAAAAATAACTTTCTTTCCTTCTTATTGTGTGTTTCAGGACTTGGAAACGGGGCTTACGATTGGCAGTGGTAGACAGAAAGGGGGGCTTTACTTAATGGATGGGTCCCCATCAGCTCTTTCTACGGTCTCTAGTTCCACCTCTCCTGTACTTTTTACCTTATTACAGTGCCATAGTCGTCTTGGCCACGTTCCTTCACCTATTTTGTCCAAATTATTTCTTGATCTGATTAAAATGTGTAATTTGAATGATTTTTATTGTGAGGCATGTATTTTGGCCAAACAGACTAGGCATGTTTACCCTATTTCAAATAATCGTAGTAAAATTCCTTTTTCAGTCATTCACTCTGATGTGTGGGGTCCTTCTCGGACTGTGTCTGTATCTGGTCATAAATGGTTTGTTACCTTTATTGAATGTTCTACTAGGACCATATGGGTTTACTTCACAAAAAAAGTGATGTTTTCTTGTGCTTTCAAAATTTTCATAATATGATTAGGACTCAATTTGGGGTTACAGTCAAAATCCTTTGTACGGATAACGGAATTGAGTACTTGAGTGGCGCATTCCCTTCCTACTTAGCAAACCATGGCATCATACACCAAACTAGTTGCGTCGACACTCCACCTCAAAATGGGGTTGCCGAACGCAAGAATAGACATCTACTTGAGGTAGCACGTTCCCTCATGTTTTCTATGCATGTGCTTCTTCGGTTTTGGGGTGAAACCGTTCTTACAGCTGCATATCTAATTAACCGAATGCCTTCGCGAGTCTTAGATCAACATTGTCCCCTTGAGGTTCTTTTAGGGACAACAGTCTTCAGATCTCACCTAAGGTTTTTGGATGTGTTGCCTTTGTCCGGAACCACCATGTTCATGGAAAGTTGGATCCTCGTGGGTTAAAGTGCATTTTCTTGGGTTATCCGCCTATATAGAAGGGGTATAAGTGTTATCATCCTAGTTCTCGTCGTTTTTTCATTTCTATGGATGTTGTGTTCCAGGAACAAATTCCTTATTTTTCCCCTACACCTCTTCAGGGAGAGAGTTTTAGTGAAGAGGTTCCAGTGTTGATTCCTCATTTCGATATTTCTCCTGAGATTCCTGTAGATGATCCTCCTTTGGAAGATGGAATGACCGAACAGGAACAGCTGGTGGATGATATACAGGGGGAGACTAGACCTCTGAAGACCTATAAAAAAAAGCAACAAGTGACCCCTTCTGAACCAAGCCAGTCAAAAGCTTTGGTTCCTGGCCTTGAACAATCCGTTCCTTCAGATGAGTTTGTCTTTGACCCTTCTTCTAATCCTACTTTGGATTTACTAATTGCATTAAGAAAGCAGCCTCGAACTTGCACCAAACATCCTATTTCCAATTATGTTTCATATCAGTATTTATCTCCATAATTTCAAAGTTTTATTTCCTCTTTGTCCTTACTTCTATTCCTAACACTTGGCAAGAAGCATTATCTCACTTAAACTGGAAAGAGGCTATGGATGAGGAAATGCAGGCTTTGAAAAAAAAAAATGTGGGACTTGGTGACTTTGCCCATAGGAAAGCAGATTGTTGGGTGCAAATGGGTGTTTGTGATCAAATACAAGGTAGATGGGACTGTTGAAAGGTATAAGGCAAGATTGGTGGCCAAAGGTTTCACTCAGACTTATGACGTTGATTACCAGGAGACATTTGCCCCTGTTGCCAAGATGAACACAATTCGTATTATTATTTCATCTGCAATTAATAAAGGGTGGAGTTTACAACAATTAGATATGAAGAATGCCTTTTTGCATGGAGAACTCCAAGAAGAGGTATATATGGATATACCACCTAGGTATTCTACTACAGAGACTTACAGGAAAGTGTGCAAGTTAAAGAGGACTTTATATGGGTTGAAGCAATTTCCAAGAGCGTGGTTTGGAAGGTTCCATTAGGCAATGATATCTAATGGCTATAAGCGAGCAATGCGGAGCCACACTTTGTTTATTAAAAGAGATGGTTGCCACACTACTATACTTTTAGTATGTGGATGATATTGTGATCACATGCCTGTGGGATGGTTTCAGCATTAAAGACTTTTTGGGAACTGAATTTGAGATCGAAGATATGGGAAAACAAGATATTTCCTAGGTTTAGAGTTGGCATATTCTACTGCGGTGTATCTCTATCCTGGGAGTATCATTTGATCTTCTGGGAAACTGTGCTGGTGTAGCCTCCTATTGGCCTACCTACACTTGGGCGGGAAGGGCGTTGACAAGATAGGTATCAAAATTGTGGGAAAGTTGATCTATCTATCTCACACTAGACCTAACATCACATTTGCAGTTAGTCTTGTTAGCCAGTATATGCATGATCCCTATTCCTCACATTTGGATGCAGTATATCGAATCTTGAGATACTTGAAGACTACTCCAGGAAAATGAATTTTAATTTCAGCTCATAGACATTTGAAGATTGAGACATATACAGATACAGACTGGGCAGGATGTCCAGATGATAGGAGGTCTACCTTTGAGTATTCTGTATATGTGGGAGGTAACCTTATGACTTGGAGAAGCAAGAAACAGGTTGTGGTTGCCCGGTCCAGTGCCGAGGCCAAGTTTAGGGCAATTGCTCAAGGCATTTGTGAGGTACTATGGCTTAAAGGGTTGCTTCAAGAGGTTGGGACAGATTTGGAGGTTCCTGTACAGATTATACTCAGTAAGTCAGCAATCAACATAGCTCATAACCCAGTACAACATGATAGGACTAAGCATGTGGAGATTGACAGATATTTCATCAAAGGGAAGGTTGAGGCTGGGCTGATCCATATCACCTTTGTTACTTCAAACGAGTAATGGGCTGATGTGCTCACAAAGAGCTTGAGCATGAAGATATTCAATTACATTATGAGCAAGTTAGGCATGATAAATATCTATGCTCAAACTTGAGGGGGAGTGTTGAAAACATGGACAGAGGTTTTCTAATTAGAATAGGATTATGTTTCCTAATAAGTCTAGAGTTTTATTTCTATTTGTTTTATATTCCTTTTCCTACTTAGTATAGGACTTAATTAGGTTGTAACTATAAATACCCTATTGGGGTCTTGTGAATAAAATACTTTAGAGGAGCAATTCCTCACATTACAACACATTGCTTATTAATTATATGTACTTGGAGCTAAGAATTTCTCTGCATAAAAGACATCTTACCAGTCTGTGGAAGTTGGTGAGAAGAAGACCTTGACAAGGTCCTAATAATCATCTCGTAGTTGTGGTTTTGACTTCATGAAGTAAAATTTAAATGAGGCTGGTTGTGATGTAGCCTCAATTGAGTGAGGGCCAGTTTTTCCTAGATCTTATGAAATCCAACATTTTACAATCCAATTAAGGACTTCTTGCAATTTTGAGTATGGTGTTCCTAAGGTGAAACATGGAAACTCCAAATGGGTTCATAGGATGTAAGATTGCATTGGTAATCCGACAGTATAGCTACGTGGAGTTTTGAGTAATTTGTAAATAAGTGGGTTCAATCCAAACTGGTATGGGAAATTTGCCAATAGATAGCATCATAGAGATATGAGGTGAAAATTTTAGAGATGAGGAACTGGGTTCTATAAGTCTTAGCTTGGGCTGAAACTTGAAGAGAATGTAGGTAATCATATAGGAATATGGCCTTCCAACTTTGTGACAGATCAAATGGTCAGATTGGTGTAGGTCTGACTTAAATATTTTGGTGTATTGGAAGTTAAAAAATTCGAGAAATTTCAAGAAATTAAAAGAAGGGTGTTTGGAAAGGGGAACGGGTGTAGGCTGCCAGATACCTGAAAGGGGTCCTTATAGATGCCAAGGATCAAAAGTGGAGATGGAGTTGAAGAAGGCTGTCCTCTGATCCTTTCAGCCATAGCAAGGAACCAGGCTTGACTTTACCTTGGACCTTCCAAATTGAACAAGCACAGTTGCAGCCGCAACACACACAAAGTGCACTTGAATATGAAACTTTGTCGATAATCTGAGAGAGGTAGCTGTTCATTGGATGGGATAGGCTGTTCATAACAAAAAGAAATTCCTAACAACTAAGGAGTTCTATCTCGATTGCAACTCCTAATTAACGTCTAACGGACTTAATACTCTTATGACTGGAATAAGCCATAAGAAAAGACCATTTTTTCCTTGTAATTTCAGTTGGATATATTTTACCTAACTTGACCAATTAACCAATTAGTTGACCTATTTTTGTATTTGGCCTAAGCACTTAAGGTTTAGGCCCATAGCATAGGTCCATTATATCTATCAATGGTAGCAAAGAAAATCGCCCAATTTGATGTTGGATCTGCATCAGGTAGTGAGTATGTTAGCTATGTTCCTCTATTTGTTCCTCAACCTTGTCCTTTCCCCTTTCCTTTTTGGACTTCTATAAGCATATTTCTAAAATCCAAACACATGCTGAAGCTTGGAGATTTGGTCAGAGTTTGTTTTCTTACAATTACTTGTATCTTGTCCCAGGAAACGAACGTGTTGTCTATGCATCCTGTGGCACAGAAGTGATGTGTCTTGATGTTCATCTGGTAATTTTGTTCTTATACACACTGATATTGATATTGTTTATTTTTCTACTGTTGCTTGACGCCATCGTGAGTGGGTTTCCCATGCTGTTGTTGCAACCATAATATTGTTGTTCACTTGTATGTGCACATCTGGGAGAAATTTCACCAGTGTTCGTTTGGCAGTTGAATTTTATTTTCTGTCCCATGGGTTTGTTGGGTCTATAGCTTCTGGATGGTGAGTGAGCATATGCATCTGGACAGGGAATGGGATAGGACGGGTCCCACACACTTTGCCCTGGAGGTGGGGGGTGGGGGAACTGCTACCTAGATTTCGGGAGTTTGGGTCTTGCATGAAATTAATGGTCATTGTTCTGGTTGTTCCCAATTGTATTGGTCAGTTAGGCACCCTGATCAGCCTTTTATTCTGGTGTTCCACACCCAGCATTCCAATTAGGAAATAAGTATCCTAAGCCTAATAATACATGGTTTATTTATTAAATACAGAAAGTAAATGTAACTACCAAAAGGAAATTAATGAATACTTACAGATCTCCATATGCTAAGAAGGCAGGTTAGTATACAAATAACAAAACTATTTGTCACACCCCACCCTGGGCGTGTGGGTCTTCATCCAAATCCTAAGGTCCGCCTAGTTGGGCTCCCTTCTCTAGGACCAACACAGTACCATAAACTAACATCAACTTACAATACATAATGAGAGGCACAATACAAGATAAAAGAGGGGAATGGTCTAATGGGAATTATATTTTTTTGTAAAAGTCTAGTGGGAATTACTTATAAAATGTAGAAGATAAGACCCAGTGTCTAAATGAATTCAAATTTTAAGATTTATTATGGTAGTCCAAGTGTATTGTTCCATTTCCAAATAAAATAAATTCACGAAGTGTTTAACTGTTCCACTAAGAAAGAACTCATCCCTAACCCCATTCTACAGATCCACGTGCAAGCCATATGCGTATGCATGACATGCACACAACATCGTGCCCCACGTAGACCATCTTAGTAACCTCCGAACCACTCGGAATATCACTAGATAATGTCTCCTGCTCAACAGAAAACTCGAATCTCGTACCATCATCTAAAAGAAGAGATTTGGTGTTCGTCTTCATGTTTCCTAACCCCATTGAGCATAGATTGTGCTATTCTCTCCATGTGAGTTTGATTTCCCATCATCTCAGAGATGCTCACGGGAAGGCTCTTTGTTAACGAATTGGGGATCAATGCAGGGGCTTAGTTGGGTTGTTTGGGGAGTGTTTTCGGAGCATTGTTATTGTCCTTTTTGCAACTCCAAAACCCCCAAAAGTAGGGAGTTCGAAATGGAGTTAGAGTGACCAAAACTGGTACGCCTGTAGGGGCGGTCTCCTCGGTAGGCCCGACTGAATGGCCCTATCCGGGTCCGATTGGGTGCTGTTGTCCAATGTATGTCCATTTAATTTGAAACCCTAATTATAATATGCAGTCCCATAGGGATGAGTTCCACCGAACTTGTAAGGGGAAACACACATCAAAATGCATATAATATATGATCCTCTATATGCCATCCAATTTACATGAATAAATATGCAGGTCTACTAACTAACATGCTTTAAGTGGGAACCAGCCCCCTCAGGAGGGTCTCATCTCATTATTTCCACTATTGGGGGTAAGGGAATTTGGTCTCCATTTCATTCCTTGTCACAACCTAGTAATCGGATTTTTGGTCCATTGCTTATCACAACTCTCGAAAAGAAAATGCACAATCATTGGCCTAGGTTTGGCGCATTTTAAGGGAGTTACCTAGCCATGCATAAGTCATCTACTTTGTGTGCTACTCAAGGCCAGGGGCCACTAACCCTCAAGTCCCCTCTCATGTTGGGTTAGCACCCCAACAACCCTATTGACATTCTTCGGCATGGTAGAAGATCTCGCTCTCGAGGGAGATCTCGCCATCTTGAAAAACTGAGATCTCGACCATCTCGGTGAGATCTCGGTCGAGATATGCAATTTTTTGGTGTCAACTTGATGGCCCATCTCGGTGGATTTTAGGGTCCCAGTTGTTCTGAAACTTGGTATTTAGCTTATTTAAGGTCTTTTGAACACATTGGCCACCTTGGATTTGTTAGAAAGCAACCCTAAGTATGATTTCTATGTCTACCCATAGTGTGAAACCGAAATGTTGTAGGATTAGGGAATGCAAGGTTATACAACATGTAATATAGAACATTTAAGGCATATAAATGAAAAGCAAGTGTATCAAATGCATCAAATAGCTTAAATGTCATCAAAATTCCATCCATATGAGTATCACAATCTCAATTTTCAAGAATAGAATAATAAAATTATACAACCATTAGAAGTTCTATATAAGTCATTAAATCATAAGTTCATATGACAAGCAGATAATGATTGATCTTCCTTCGATGTTGTAGATGTGCTAAGAGTAGTTGCAAGTGAAAATCCAGCTGAAATCCGCAAAAAATTGGCAAAAATTGAGAGTTCTAGCGAGATATGGTGTGATCCAGGGAGAGTTATAGTGAGATATGGCGAGATATCCCAACTCTTTGCTCTCGATCTTCATCTCGTCTCACTTCTTTGAAAAAGCGAGATATCTCGCAAGATCTCGGTGAGATCTTGCGAGATCTCCCACCAGAATCTTCGGGACCCTCCCTTAAGTCCCCTCTCATGTTGGGAGTGCCCCTTGGTTTGCCACGAATGGTATGCTGATTTTACCTTATGGCCCCTCATAGGCTTCACCCTCTCTCTTGGAAACCCCACAAGTAACACCTGTCATAACAACACACACGCACAAAACTCTTCCATTTTCCATTCCCTTGTATCACGCATACTTGAAGAAATCCACACCATGGGTTGCCCTAACCTCAATTTCCCCCTTTGGTAGGGAGTAGCACTTTCGGGACAGCACCTTGCCATGCAACCGATATAATCCTCATGAATATGTTAATGTGCATTAAGGTGCAAAGGCTGTGGCTATAGCTCACAAACCCATGATGATCAAATAGTACATTCATAAATCCCCATGTCATTTCCTCATTTCCACATGTACAATGCTGTTTGTGTCAATA
Organism: Hakea prostrata; assembly: GCF_041222555.1. NCBI lineage: Eukaryota > Viridiplantae > Streptophyta > Magnoliopsida > Proteales > Proteaceae > Hakea > Hakea prostrata. Next base: position 27,425,852 of record NC_142608.1, on the reverse strand, counting down.
CCATATCCAACCACGTCTGTAATACCATTTACATCTATACCATTTCCAAAACATAAATTCCATTAACATTTTAACTCATCATTCTACCCTTTTGCATAGCCCCAAATGAATGCATGGCATGATAATAAACATTATTAAAGTGTACAATCAAATATTTATCACACAAGTATATATGGAGGAAATAAAATATGCATCCTAGAGTCTAGAATTCAATTCCCCTCACCTTGTCGTAGTGTAGAACTCACTTGAATCGAAGTGCCACCCCTGGAATTATCCTCCCAATTCACTGTGTCATTCTTTAGAAGTGATGTTCAAGCGCTAATATACGTGTCTACGCCTTCCATACTGTTTTGTAATGGCTTAACAACAACAATGGTCAATTGCTTTGGTGATTAGCAGGTTGATTGGCAACTGATGGTCTAGTTGACCGACTTGTATTGCTGCCCAGGATTGCATCCGAATTTTGGGTTTTTAATCCCAAAGTTTCACTTGGCTTCACCTTGATTTAATCCTTCATTTCTATAGGTCTTAAGCGTAATAAACCCATTTATTGAGTATAAAAACATTAGCATGCCAGATTATTCTTTGATTATTGGTTTTAAGACTAAACTTAGTCTTGGGGTTCTTTCTTAATGTTATTACAGCAGTTTGGGCTCTCCTTGGTAAGGAGATTGATCTACAATCTCCCACTTTCATAAGCGCCATGGTTATCCCCATTTGAATCCCAAATCCTATAGTTCCTATCTCCAAACTTCACCAAACTTTACAAAAGTAATGCGCATAAAACAAAATCCCGTCGAAACTTGTGAAATTTCCACCAAAATTTCCCATTTTGGGAACCCCGAAATGAAAAACTAGGGGACCGAAAAAAATTCCCAAGTTTCGATCGAAACCGTTGAAATTTCGTCGAAACTTTTCGAAACCTGTTGAAACCTTGTTCAACCTAGCTAGACCAGCTGATTCATGAAAAAAAAATTCCCAAATTTCATGGGAAACATGAGAAATTTCGTGGAAACCTGGGAAATTTCGTGGAAACTTGGGAAATTTCATGGAAACCTGGGACATTTTCTTACAAGTTTCTTAGCTTTCTCATATTTTCAATTTTTTTGTTTCTTTGATGTTTCCCTAAATACCCCCTCCATCAAGACTTCCCTATCCAAATTGCGTATTCCCTCAGACTGGTTATCTTAGGCATGTTGATGACCAGACTTATAAAGTTACAATTGTCGATTACCTTGACAACCATAGGCATAAAATGTCATGGAATGTCTATGTTAGTTGGTTGGAGGAGAGGATGTTACAGGTATAGTACTACTTAGCTCACAGGATGGATCCACCGAGGCACTCCTCTTGGCACTGAGTTGTAGTTTCCTTTTATTGTTAGTTACTTTGTATTTGATGTTTTGAGGTTAGAAATTATATATTGAATGTTATGTACTTAAGTTTATAATGTACTTCTCGGATAACTCTAAATTGATGTTATGTACATTAAAGGACATATCTACATTGACTTTTTTAGTAAAATATAGCTAATGTGTTTTTTATACTCTAATTAGCTTAAATGCAGAGTCCCACCCTAAAATACGCCCTAAAACTTGCACAAAAAAGTCCTAATTTCCTCGAAATTTCCCAGTGTCCCACCTAGGTTTCCCATTTTCACCTAGTCGAAACTTGAGTTTCCCTCGAATTTTTTTCTATGATCTCGACCGAAATTTCTACCATTTTAATATTCCAACTTGTTTTTCCTCAGTTTTTGTTGATTTCTACCAAATTTCACCTAATTTCCACGACTCCTTTGCCTTCAAACACCTCTTTTGCCTCCAAACACCTCCTAAGCTACAACACCTACAAAGGAAACTCTGATAGCAATAGAATGTGAAGCATGAGCCATACCCAACAGTTCCAAACTTCCCTTTTTTTTTTTTTTTTTTTTTTTTGCATGCCTTAAATGATGTGGTATTGCCTTGAAATTAATATATGTTTAGCCTAGGACTATGATCTATGATTGTGTTTTGTTAAACTGATTTTTTTTAATTATTTTCTACCATTTTTTTCATTTTCTGATGTATGGGCTTCAACTTAATATATGTGAGACATCATCACTTGATCTAGTTGATCATTTTATTTTGTTGACCTATTGTATGTGTAACCATTCTATTAAGCAATTCATGTATGCTGATGATTCTATGCTTTTATGCAATATAATTTGTACTTGTCGGGACAAGTCATTTGTTAGTATACTTGAATTATAAATTTTCAGTGGTTTTTTTTTTGGGCAAAATACTTGTTTTATTGTGTTTATTATGCTTTAAATAGGGAGGAGGCAAGAAATCATATAAAATGAACGTCATATAAGGCCTGAAACCTAGGGTCAAAATTAAAAAAAAAAATCATATTTCGAAACCTATAAATTTCGGCCTTTTTTTGGGTCGAAATCCTAGTTTCAACCGAAATTTGTTCCTTGTTTTTGAGACTAGAGTGAGAAATAAAAACCCTAAAAATAGGAGTAATATTGAATGTCGGCCTATTTTCTCACATGACCAACAATCACTGAACTGGGCAATAGATGTTATTTGCCATTAAAAACAAAAAGGACATTTGGTCTAGGTTCACCTATAGGAGAGCTTGTTCTAGTATAGGACACAATAAGAAACTTCCCAGTTTTGATGTCCCACGATCTTGCTAGTTTAGAAAGACAGGGGAAGGATAAGGGTAGCTAGGTTAGAAAAGAGATAGATCTTGAGAGGTCATAAATATGCAGCCTTACCCCTGCTTTTGTGAGAGGCTGTTTTCAGAATTCAACCCAGGATTACTTGGTTATAATAGAGCGACATTACTGCTTTTGTGAGAGGTTGTTTCTAGACTTCAACCCATGACTACTTGGTTGCAATAGAGCGACATTACCATTTCTTGTGCCTAAGTAATATAACTTAGGATCTGGATTAGATCTTCTAGGACCCTCTTTAATAAAAACCAGCAAATAATGGGCTGACCATGGACTAGGATATGTTCTATGGGTTGAGAAAGAGATGTTTTGAGTTCTTGCGAGCCTATGGGTATCCAATGGGATGGCTTGGGTGGGAGAACGTTGTGGGAATATCCTGAGGCCCAATGGGATGACTTGAACATTATTGGCTAACCTATAGGGATATTTGGTTAGACTAGGGTTTGTAGGAGAAGGGATGGGATGCTCAAGAAGATAGGGAGGGTATATTCTAAGGTCGATATAGGTATGGTTTTGGGATGATTTGGAGAAAGTAATGAATAATTTGTGAGGAGAAAATTCCCTGAGTGATAGGGATCACAGTTTTATCAATTAAGGAAAAGGTGGGAAGGGAAAATTAGGGTTAGGAAATTGTGTGATGGGAATAAAGAAGGATATGGGAATCTTGTGGCAAACGGGAAGGGAGTTTCTGATTGGATCTTGAAGAATTCTTGGATCTTGGAATTCTTCAACATCCTTGTTCCTTTCTTCATTCTTTTCTTCTTATTCTTTCCTTCCGTTGTTTCTTTCTTCTTTTGTTCTTCTTTTCTTTTTTTCTTTTTTCTGTGGTTATTTTCCCCCCCTCTTTTCTTGATTTCTGCGGCAAGAACCAGAGAAGTAAAAAGAAAACATAAATTTTACATGAAACAGAATTTGGGGGGGGGGGGGGGGGGTTGTTGCAAGATCCATGAAGTGGTGGAATTGCAGAAAATTCTAAGGGCTCTGATGGTGCTAAGGGGGATGGGAAGACTGGCGGATGGAAAGGGAGTTGGTTTCTTGGTGGTCATGCAGGTCAGGGAAAGGGGTGTGGAGGGGCTGGGGTGCACTTACTTGGCTTGGATTGCTGCTGTATGTACTGGACTTGAAGAAGATGACCCTCAAGTTAAGAAAACTATGCTGGAATTTGCAGAAAACCTGTAATGGAGGCTGCTGCAAGGAAGAGAAGATGAAGATGCTTGATGGAGTCTGCTGAACTTGCACAAGAACACTCTCAGCCCAGGCCTCAAGGGTTTCCTTCCGCATGGCCCAAGCCTCTGATTTATTTAATATTCTAACATGTTTCATTCAATAATAAGAGGGCCATTTATAGCCTTACAACCTTATACTCAACTTGGACTCTAGTTAACAAGCTTGGTCTCTAACTAATGAATTAGACTTGGATTCTAACAGGGGAATCCACTTAGAATTAAAGTTCCCTTTACAACTCAATACCAATCAAAAGGAATCTCCTAACAATTTTGCAAAATTAAATATATAATTTCCCAGAAGGAATCTTTTTATATTAGATTCCAACTTGGACTCTTGACTAGACTAGGACTCTATGACAACTCACAATATAATAATCCAAATAAAACATAAGGATAGATCCATGATCCTTGGATCGAGGGATTCCAACTAGACCCCTATTGAGCCCTAAAAGGGCTGGGAAAATGACCAAAATACCCCTGGGGTATTTGACTAGCTTTAAAGTAGGCCTCTTGGATATGGTTCTTGGGGCCCAATTAGTGGGGGGGGGGGGGAACCCTGGTTACATCACTAAACCTACACTCTATTGTTCACCGTTGTTCCACCAAAATTACTCTGCCATTTGTCTTAAGTTACTAGTGAACACATTGGCTTCATCGAGATGTGTATTGCTGAAAGATTGACCTTAGCTTTGGTTTCAGAGTTGTCATATAAAATTTTATTCCTTATTCTTGACCTGGCTTAGCTTTGAAGCATCAACTGCTGCTTCAAATTGTGATGATGTATCTTTCTGTTTAAGTAAAACTTGTTATCAAATGCACATTATGTTCTTTCTTTGTGTCTCTATCTCTCTCTCTGTCTTTGTATCTGTTTCTTTACAACTAGACATTTGGAGATGCACTTTTACTTTAATTAATGCTTTGGCCCCTACAGTTCTTTACAACATGTGGGGTGATATGGGGATGGGGGTCTTTGTAATTGTTTCTGGATAAAATTTTTCAGTTTCATTTATGGATCTTGTCAATCTTGGTCTCTAAAATGTTCTCTTGTGGCACCTTTAAGGCATCTTCATGGAAGCCCTTAAACAGTTTCAACTATAACAAGGATGAAATAAATCAGGTACTCAATTGTTGATAATATTTCTTGAATGTTTGAAATGCTCATGTTAAACTTTATCTTTGATGAACACATAGAATGCATTGAGCTGCTGTCTGGAATCTATTTCTCTTACTGGTATTGTTTGTGGTTTACATTGTCACCTTTTTGTGCATATTTGAAAAGCTATAGTTCTCTTCTTAATTTGTTTGTTGACTATCTTCAATTTAAATTATGCTATAACTGTTGTGGTCCATTTTGGACTCCGGTGTGATTCAGAATCTAGTCTATGGTGAAACTGGCCCTGCTGGTGTTGGCCTTATCAAATTATATTTTATTAATCATGCGTGTTTGAATACTAGGGGTATCATGGTCCATATATCATTAGTCAGGTGACTACGTGTTCATTGGTTCGAGGCCAGAAACAGCCTTTCTTTGAAATCAGGGGTAAGGCTGGACACCATGACCCTTCACCGACTCTGCAGTGGTTGGATTCTTGTGCTCTGGGTATGCTCTTTGGTTTCAGGTATTAACATACTAAGGAACCTTATGTGGTGTAGCCCTAAATTGAATAGGGTCAACTGGGGCCAGTCTTCCAAGATCTTAAATTAAATCAACTAGCAGTCGGTCTGCTTTGGGTTTTAGAATGGTAGGATGAGGCTGTAACTTCATATTAAGTAAAGGAATAGGTATATGGTGTATATAGATGAATTTGGGAAGGTTCTAAAGGTCAAGTGTGTAGTATTTAGCTTAGGAATTAGGGTTTATTGGGGAAACCAAAATTCAGAGAAAGGGGAAAATAGCATTTAAAAATTAGAAGGAAGAAGAATTGGGTTTGGGGATAATTCACTTCGTATTGTAGAAGATGTTCTTGAACAGTAGCTTGAATGACTAAAGAAATTCTTAGAAGGAAGAAAAGAGAAGAAGTGAAGAAATCACATAGAGCAGAAGCGCCCTAGGGGGGGGGGGGGAATGGTCACACAATTATCCAATGCCATTGTCGCTGATAGCAATAAACAAAACTCAAAATTTAATTGATCATTCACTTCTAATATTGGTCCTTATTACAACCTTAATTTAAAAAGGCCTAACCAAATCCTTATTACAAATATACTCCTATAGTAAAAAGGAAAGCCCTAACCCAATATTTAACCTATTAGGTAAACTAAATTGATTAGGAAAGTCAAATAGACTTGACATAGACTGTAACTGAACTATTTAAGTGAATCATCTTCCTGCTTTCTACCCATATCTTGGGTCCGTCAAGTTGGGCAATTACAAAGCAGACACATTGAATCAATGGCTAAACACATATATGATCCAATCCAAGACTATTCCTAAGGAAAGAAGTCCAATTTGATGATTAATTTACATCAGTCATGATCTATAGTTTATTAGTTAAGGTTCTGTGGTGACAGCTTGTTCCTCTTTGTATAGTTTAGTATTTAGTCATTAGACTCACTAGTCACTACATTGAGAAGAGAAGGGGGGGGGGCGCTAAATCTTGTGATCTGGTAAATAATCCTAATAGCAATATAGCATGCTAACTAAAGATTAAATGGACTCATTAGTCCTTAATTTAAATTGAAAAGAATTAAGAAAATTGAACCAGATTCAATGATGGTTGATTTGAATTAGTTAAAATACTTTGTATAAAGTATAGGCTAAAGTTGTACTCTCTGTTGGTACCCCCCCCCTATGTGGCCTTCAATGAATGTGGGCCAGTTCTTCCAAGATCTTTCAAGAGAACCAACTCATATGGGGTGGTTAGGTTTGGTTTTAGGGGAAAAGGGTTAGACTATAGCCATATGATTAAAAGTAATGCGCTCTTAACTGATGTTAGGGTATCAAAGATACTTAGTCCATCCCGCAGGAGATATGACAAAAATTCCTTGAGATGGGAATCTATGGTCTATTAGTGTCAAAATGGGCTGAAACTTGGAGGGAATATAGGTAATGATATAAACATATGATCCCCCAAGTTTAGTTGGGTTTGGGTGGCTAAATTGGAAGATATTAAGTTTCTTGTTTTTGGGGTTCTTAAAGTTGGAAAATTCAAGAAAATGTTAAGATCTTGAAATTGGTTGGTTCAAACTTGACCTAAGGTTATTGAGCTGGGGTAATGATGTCCCTTAATTGTGGGAGACATCTAACTGTTAGATTGTTGTAGATCTGTCCTTGAATTTTGGTTGTCTAGGGTAGTCTAGGGGGTGTGGAGGGAAAGAAGTGAATCAAAGGGAATTGGAGTGTAGGCTACCAGGTACTTGGGTGGGGGAGTCTTATAGAGTATGTAGTTAAAGAAGTCTTCAACTCAAGGGACCTCCTCTACGAAGAACCATGGGGACATGACAAAATCAATATGCTTATGTCCTATATCAATCACCATGCTCTTGGGGTCTTCTTTTATCACTTCGGTTGGTACTACTATCTTGATCATGCCTTCGCGAACCTCTGTGTTGCCATCAGAACCTGTGCCAACCAGTCATGAACTGGAGATAATTACCTCTGATTTACATAGTTACCTATGGCAAAGATCCTTCTCTTTCCTTCTCTGTCAATCACTCCAGCCTTATTGTCCTTCTTGTCAAAGATCTGTGGTGCACACTCCATTTCCTCAAGAGTAACATCTTGAATTTTGAAGGCTTGTAGGGAGTGTTTTCAATTACTTCTTTGCCATCCTTTATGTAAACCTTGATTGCTTTACTCTCTTCCTCTTTAAAGATCTCTTCTATGGTTCTACCTGTACAATCTTGGTTTTCATAGTTGTAAATATTACCTCCTCTTTCGTTTGGTAGAACCAGACCAACAATTAGGTCTAGGGCATGGTGAACATCATATGGAGAAGGTACTTATTCGAGTAAGGTTGTTGGGGTTGCTTCAAAATTACTGGGCTCTTCCGTGGGTTGTGCGATCTTGTCTTCAAGGGGAGGTGACACTTTACCTGATTTGTTAGTAATGTAACCCCAAGTCAGGGGCCAGTCTTCACCATCCTCTTCTAGAGAACCAGCAGTTATTTAGGGTTTTAACTTTGCTGTTATAGGTCAAATTTCAGTCACTTCTTAATGGACAGCAGCTGTATAGGCTCAAATAACTCTGCGGCTAAGGGAGCTTTGACTTCCAAACCTTGGATCTATGGTTAGGGATCTAGAACTAAGTGGGGAATGATTGGGAGGGGTTATTAGGGTTTGACTAAGCTGGATTAGGGTTGGAAATTGAAGAAACTAATTCTGTTTTAATAGAATTTTAGTTGTAGAATTATTCCTCAGGCTTGGGTTTAGGGTATTTAAGATTTTGTAACTTCTAGTTTTTCTAAGGTTTCAAGGTTGAAGATGAAGTGCAGGTTTTGAATTTTAGTAATAGAATAGTGCTGAGATAAGATTGAGGGTTAGAAGAAAGGGGGGGGGGGTGATGAACAATTCAAAGGGGAGGGGAATGGAATAGAAAGAAAGGGAGGGAAATCTAGGGTTTTGATGTTGGGGATGGGGGCTGCTGTTGCCTTAAGGAAGAGAAAGCTGGAGTGGTGTCTGCACAAGGGAGGGAATGCGTAATTCAAAAGGGGGGGGATGGGATTGAAGGGTAGGGAACCTAGGATTTTGATGTTCGGGATTGGGGCTGCAGTTGCTGCCAGGAAGAGAGCGGGGAGGGGTCTTTGTGCAAGGGAGGGGAGAAGGGATTAGGGTAGGTTAGGGGGTTGGGGATGCACTTATTTGATGGAGGGACTGTTGTAGACAATTGAAGAAATTAAAGGTCTTTAATGGCTGCTGCAAGCTTGAAGAAGAAAAGAAATCTAGAAATTGGCAGAAAACTGAAAACACCATCTCACTTGTTACATGTGTGAAGGCTATATTTTTTAGCATTTTACAGTGGAGGAAATTATATTTGGACTCCACAAAATGGAGAAGACTACTTGAACTAGGACCCAACAAGGAATTCTATTTGGACTGGAATTCCTTCTCACACTAAGGCTTAACTCAAAAAACTGAAAAAACGAATTCTATTTAGGAACTCCAAAACATATAAAAGTTGTAAAATCGAACTTAAACTCCTACTTTAAGAAGGAATCCCACTTGAAAAAAGGATTCCAACTGGGTCTCCCACATTGACAGGAACTCTGCCATATCTTAGCAACCGAAGACTCAATCTTAAAACAAAAAGTAGATCTTGATTCATCAGGTGACTCTGGATTTTACTGGGACTGTGGGGACTCAAAAGGGGGCTGGTAAAATGGCCCTTTGACCCCTAATGGTTTAAGCCACAGGAAGGGGCTGATTTTAGCCTTCTTTTTGCCTTGCCCTGCGGGCCCCCCTGGTTACATGAGTTAGGTTTCCTTAGGCTAACACTATACTCTGGCCAATGCTTGTCAAATTTCTCTATTCCACACTTTAAAGTTTCATATCACTTGGGCATTTGAAATAAAAAAATATGGACGACATTTTTAGCTATTAGCAATGAAGGCAATAGAAGATGTTTCCTAAGAATTGAATGGGTTATTAATATGCAACCCCTTATTGGTTGAGCAAATGGCAGATTATCCCTGACTATTACTATACTCTCATTTCCTTCTTTTTTCTCCATCAAGTCCTCTTTGTGCATTTTGGTGAGTTGAAGACTTTTGGAGCTATGCCATCACATTTGCTATGTTTTTTCTGCAAAAACATTCTTTTCTTCCTTTGATGATGCCAAGTTAAGTGGAGCCAACATTCTGAAATTATTGAATCTTGATTCCCAACAGTCCTCAATCTGTGAATTGTTTCTTAGTGGTTTAGGCCTCACAGTGTCTTTTGCTTTGTAGGAATTTTGGTAATATTGTGGGTCAAAGAAATTCTTTTGATGTCATCGTTGAGCTCTAAATTCTCATGGGGATAAAAGTTTTCTTAAATCTTCTTTCATATCTGCCAGGTTATAGATGCATTGCCTTGATATACCATCTCTTTTATAGTGTTCTATCGTTCATAGGCATGTCGCTTTAGTTGAGTGTATGCTAATCTTGTCTTGCAGCACTCAGGCAAATCATACAAATCAAAATGATCATTCTACAATATGTAACTGTTCAGAAAGTACCTTGGAGTCATCTCCGCCATCATACGCCTTCAACTTGTACATCCTTAGAGGTCTATGCCATTATTTTACTTACTCTGCACCGATGGCAATAAACTCAAAATCTGCTTGACGTCAATCATGTTCTGCAATGTTTGGTTCTTCCTTGCTCTGATAATACTTGGTGTATCCTCAAATGAGTAAGGGTCTTTGAGAGAACCAACTCATATGGGGATGGATAAGTTTGGTTTCAGGAGGAAAGGATTAGGTTGGGGCCATATGGTTAAAAGTGGTGCACTCTTAACTGATATCCAGCTTATGAAGGATACTTAGCCTATCTCATAGGATATGTGGGATAAATTATTTGTGATGGGAAGCCAGGGTCTATAGGTGTCAGAATGGGCTGAAACTTGGTGGGAATGTAGGTAATTGTATAAGGATATGATCCCCAATTTTGGTCGGGTTTGTGTGGCTAAATTGGAAGATATTACGTTTCTTATGGGAGTATGGTAACTCAAGAAAATATTAAAATATACAAATTGGCTGGTTAGAAGGATCTACGGTCACTAGGGTTTTGGGGGAGGGGATGTTGTGCCTATAATGTGGGACAGATTTTACAGTTTGTTGTAGGAATGACCTTGAATTTTAGGTGTCTTGGGGAGTCTGAAAATTTATGAAAAATAAAAGTGATAGAAAAAGGAGAATGGAATGTAGGCTACCAGATACCTCGATGGGGAGCCCTGTGGAGTGAGTGAAATCAAGTTAGTAGGTTGTCAGTTCAACCACAACAAGGATTTTGACTTGATCTCACCTTAGAATCTTAAGGAAGCATTTGGTTGTGTGATTCTACATGATTGATGTTTATGGAATTGTGATTCTGATTGATTGTTTTTGCACCTTGATCCCATCGGATCACCTAGATCACCCTTTTAGATTACATGTTGATTTTGGTGGTGGGATTAACTCAATAAGTGACATCAGAATTGCATCCACCTAAACAAGTTATGGTTTAAAGATTAGAGTTCATTTTATTGGGTTTTATGACTTTTATCCTAAATGAGTTATGGTACGGAAATAAAAAATAAAAGATAAAAATAAAAATAGAAGCTAGCAAAATAAAAAAAATAAAAACCATTTAATAGGATTTTACCTTCAATGAGTCATGGTTTAAAAATTTATGAACAATGAAGTAGTAGATGTTAACCGGACGCAGGACCACCCCAAAGAAGCCACGGGGGTTGCTAGTACCCTGTGGTGCTGCCAGCTACCCAGCAAAATTGGGCCAGCATAGGGACATTTTGGGTGTCTGCATTCCAACGCGAGTTGATCTAAGTATAACCAGAATTTTATTGGGATTCTATTCCTAATCTTATTTCATATTTGAAGTTAGTCTTTATTAAGTTATGAAGGAGTTCGATCTAGTCAGTCCTGCATAGAGAAGCATTCTTTTAGTCGTTGTCCAAATTTCAACTGAAACAACCGAAATTTGGTTGAAACCTCGATTGTTTCCAAAACGGAGACGAAACTCCTTGGGCAAAATTTTATTCGCAGGTTTCGATTGCAGTACGATGGTCTATGCTTTAAAACTCCCATATCTTGGTCGAAGTTTCAACCATCTCCCCCCATTTTTTCCTCTTTAAAGCTGTTTTTCACTAAAAAACCATCACTTCTATGTTTGCATATGGGTGTGGGGATGTATTAGGTCCAGTATTTAGAGTATACATCTCAAGGGATGGATCCACCGAGGCACTCAAGTTGGAATTGAAGCTTGGGAGTTTTTTTGATTATTGTATTTGTAATTTTGAATGAACCATTTAAAGTATGTTATACAATTTATTCAATTTTACAAGTTTTTCTATTTATCATGGACTAATGTGGGGCTTGCTTTCTCCAACAATTCGGATGTGTTCATTCAACAAACTCTTCGTGTTTCTATAAAAATTTCTGAACTCTATGGCATTAAAAGTGAATTGCTGCTCATTAAATTTATCTTAATCATTGGGGCTTGCTTTCTCCAACAATTCGGATGTGTGCATTCAACAAACTCTTCGTGTTTCTATAAAAATTTCTGAACTCTATGGCATTAAAAGTGAATTGCTGCTCATTAAATTTATCTTAATCATTCACATTCAATGCCATAGAGTTCAGCAATTTTTGCAACCTGGAGTTTGTTGAATGCAGACAATCCAATTGTTGAAGAAAACCCCACTTTCTCCTTCATATTGGTCCACAATGTATTTGTCATTTTGTATCAAACATTTATAGTGTGCAATACATTTTGTTCAAGTGTGAATTAGATTGTAGTCAATCAAGGTTCATTTAAAGTAGTATGCAATACAATGACACTTGTGTGCAATACTTTAAGTGAACTATGAACCTTGCTTTGAAAGCATGCAATATTTTTAATGAACCTTTTTTGTTTGATACTAACACTTGTATCAAACATTTAAAGTATGCAATAAATTGGATCTTGACTCTTGAATGAATTGTCTACTGCAATACACTGAAACTAGAACAAATTGTATACTGTTAACTCGTTAGATAACTCTTCATTCAAATGCCTGTGCCATTGTGTTCTTTACGCTTTAAATAGGTAGTATGCAATAAATCTGATAAAAAAAATCAGAAAACCCCTAAACCAAGCATTGAAATGACCTGGTGAAATTGCCAGGTTTTGACCGAAAGCCATCTTGTTTTGACACTAATCCAAGTTCTTATGGGGGACTAATCCTTCTCTTGTTGTGAAATTTGAATCATCCTAGGTTGAGTTATGCAAGAGTACTTGGTAGAACAAGAGTCTTGAGTAAAGCAGGAGTTCTAGTTTGCTTGCTTTCTAATTTTGAGTCCTGGTTTGATTTTCTTTCTAATGTTGAGTCCTAGAATCCTTCGTGTAAGGCTATACATAGCCCTTTGCTTGTAAAGTGGAGTAGAGGACAGCTTATGAATTATTAAATGAAGATTTGTTGAAGGTGAAACTGTTGGAGTGTGGGTTTCCTGAGGGAGGAATCTGTGGCTGCTGGTATTCTCTTATTTCTGCTATGTTTCGAGTTCCTTCTCTTATGCAAGTAAGTACATAAATCCCCCACCCTGCCTCTAGCTTCCCTTCTCTCTTTTCTAATCACAGCCTTCTTCTTTTCCTCCTCCCCTAGCCGGTGGCAGCACCTCTCCTTTCCCTTTAGCCTTAGCTCTTCTAATTCCCCAACCCTATCATCTATTCCAGCCCTAGAGTCTTCACCCACCACTCTTCCCAACCCTACCTATTGCACCCTTCCTCTCTCTGTTTTCCCTTGTGGCTGCACTGCAGTAGTTTTCCCCCAAATCCTAAACCCAAGGTCAACCCTTCCCTCTCCCACATCCCAATCCCTTTATAGGAAGTCTCTTCCCCCTCGCCTTCCCCAGCTTTCGATCCTAACCTTTGTCCTACCCACCCCCCTAAACCCTAGAAAGACAGAATCCCTTCTTCCCCTAAACCCATTCCCCATATCCCCTTTTTTGTTTTTAATTTTTCAGACCTAAACATCAAGATCAGACTTCTGACAATCAAATCATTGGATCTATCCCAAAATTTAGGAACCTCATCCCCTCAACCCTAAACCTCTCAAACCAAGCCTTTGTGGACTGTTTTTGATCATATGGTACCTTCTTGAGGAGACACATGTTCCCTTCAAATGAGGGAACCTTGAATTTAGGTAAAATCTGTGTCTACACTTCCTGAATCCTGATGTAGCACCATAGGATGAGGGCCAAATTCCAGGGTTAATTAAAGAAATCTGCAGGTGAGTAGGGTTTCTCAAAACCTTGTGGCTACAGTTTTAGGAGGGCTATTTAGGGGTTTTAGGGTTTGAAAGGAGGGTAATTTTGGTTCATGACTTGAGGTTGATGAAAACCTAAATCTGAACCTTGAAGTGGTTTCAGATTCAAGATTTAAAAGTCTAGGGTCTAGGGAAACTAAGGTTTCAATTTTCAAGGGCTTTTAGGGGGTGGATAGGGCACGGGTTAGGATCAAGTGCTAAGGAAGGGAAGGGGATGATGATTCCAGTAGGGCGTAGGATCTATTGGAAGAAAATTGAGAGATAGAATTCAGGGTTTGGGGAAGAAGAGAGGGTGCTTTTAAGCTAGGAGAAGGGATGAAGGGCTAGTGTGCGACGGGGTTAGGAGGCAGGAAGGGGCAGGGAGGAGTACTTATTGCTTCTAGTATTGGAATCTTGTGTAGCTTGTTTATTGTTGTAGCTGGGATTATGTATGTAAAACTGATTGAGAGATGGGCTAGGTTTGGGTCAATTACTAAGTTCAAGCTTCGATGCTGAAGCTGATTCAGCATCTATGTGAGGAATCCACAGGTTAGGATGGGGTTCTTATGCAATGAATAAATGGACTTATCTCTTGTCAGTTTCTAAGCTGTTCCCTCTCTGAGAAAAAGATTCCAAATCTAAACTATTCTATTCATTGCTCTCTTAGTTTTAAATGCCCCATTTATTGCTTAGTTGGGATAGTAATCTTGTAGTACATATATTAGTTTTTCTATTTGTCTATCCTTTTCTATTTGGTACAGTTTTTCTATCATTTCTTCAACTACAAGTTTCTCAACTCTGCAGGTTGTTTGCAGTTCTAGGTCATCTTTCCTTGCTGCTGCAGATGACAGTGGTGACATAAAGGTATTGTTGTAGTTGGAGTGATCCTTTTTTTTCCTTCAATGACCTATACACATTGAATACTATGAGGAATTATTTTGGCAGTGTACTTTCTATAATAGTACTATGCTTTCCTTTTGTTATAGGGTAATCAATAAATCAAGTCATGACATAATATGTTTGACTAATTTGAAAACAAAACCATGCTAATGTTATAGTTTACTCATGTAATAATGATATTCAGTCAATAAATCAAATCATAACATGATATAATTGATTAATTGGCTGAATCAAAAACAACTTCTTGCTAATGTTATAGTTCACTCATGTAATGGTGGTACTTTAGTCCTACTTTATGTATATACCAGCTTAAGTTGTAGTTTCTGTTTCTGCTTTTCACCCGAGGGAGGTCTTTGTAATATTGGCATGAATGAAAAACTCTAGTACAAAAATTTTCACTTTTCTAATGTTTCTCTCTTCGTTATTTGTTCTCCTTTTTTCTTCTTCATGTCCTTCAATCCTCTCAACTGTTCTTTATTCCATAGTGATCCTCTTGGTTTCGGTCTCAGAGCTGGTTTCGGAGTCGACCAGGCTCTGTCCTCAAAATCTTTCTTGGGAAGGGTAGAAATGTAGAGGGTACTGTTGGAGGTTGTACTACATAAGGTACATACTTAATATATTTCATCAAAGTATATTACACCTCTCAAAAGTCAAATGGAATAGTCTTTACAAGCCATATATGTTACTTGAAGTCTGGAAGCATCCCACAAATTGCAGAGAGTTAGCTTCCATTGCCTCTCACTGAAGCTTGTTCGCTTCTCTTCTCTCAGCACACACATAACATTGTCATGATTTTTGCCCCCCTTTGGATTTGCATAAGGCCTTGGCATTGCTGCTTTGTGTTTTACTTGTGGCTGAACCTTTTTATGTGGAGTGAAGTGATAAGCTGTCATGGAATGGATTCTGTTAAAATTAACACCAAGAAATAACAAACCAAAACTGAATCACATGGAGACGACATAGAGTTTTAACATGATTTACACACCAATGCTATGCTATGTCAATTGAGAAGAACTTTCACTTTGTTTACACACCAATGCTATGCTATGTCAATTGAGAAGGACTTTCACTTTGTGCGGAACAATAAGGATCTCAGTAACACCAAAAATGGCGTCATAGGTCACCCACAACCCTAGGGCAAAAATCCCCAATTCTCAGGTCTTCAAATGGGAATGTAAAGTTCCAAGTCCTCTACTTCCATCACAAATCTCAGAAAAATGGGTCCTTCAGATCACCCAAAAACATATGTTGGAGCCGAAACCAGGTATGGGAATTTCATGCATTACACAACTATTGGTTATACCCTGTGACGATCATTGGATGTTGTGAAATGGAATTTGGGCTCAAGGAAGGCTGTTGATGTGTTTTTGTGTTTGAAAGCTCTTATGCCTTGCTTGCTGAATTTTTTTCTTCTTCTTTGGATCAAGTGTAATCCTCACTTATTCAAGCTCATCTTTGGTGTTGGTATGTTATATTATTATCACTATAACAAGATCTAGTTCTAAGGTCATTAGACTTGACATCATGCCTTCTTTCAGTGATGCCTGTTGGTTGGTTCGGTTATAGTAATTTATTTCTTGTTTCCCTAGTAAGGGTAATTATGTAATATTATATTCCTCATATCATTATAATTAAAGGGCTTGGGATCACAATGATCATTCAAGCCATGTAGTTAAGTTTTCCCCCCCCCTCTTAACATGGTATCAGAGTCAAAAGTCGATTGATGAGAAAAAGAAAACCTTGGGCACTCTCTCCCTCTTCCCGCTGCCGCCGATGCAACACTACCTCCGCCATCGCCCCTCTCTATTTTTACCTCTAGCGCCATCATAGTAGCCCCCTCTTCATCACCGTGACACCCAAGCCACCACTTTGACCTCCCTCTCTCCTTTTTTGTTACCACCACTGATCTCTTTCCTTTCTACCGTCGGCGGTAACCTCTCTAGTTCTTTTTTTTTTTCCATCCTAGGGCAGCATCTCTAAGGTGATTTTTTGGGAATCGATGTTGTCCCTTATCCTCCCTCTATGAAAACCTAGATCTATTTTATTATTGAAGCTTTCTTGAAATTCCTGCAAAGTTTTAGTTATTTCGGACGGTGAAGACTGAAGAACAACATATATAGAATTTTGTGAAGACATGGCACCAAGCCACAATACCTCCATTCCAACTGGTTCAAAAACTTACCCTACTCTTACCTCTCTTTCGGTAAGGTTCAATGGAACAAATTATTTAATTTGGTCTCATTTAGCATATTTAACTATTATTAGTAAAGGATTGTTTGGTCACATTATCGACACCATGATCAAGCCTACAACTGCAGGCACTCCTCAGGATAAGTAGATTTTGAACGACTATGTACATATGTCGTTTCTTCTGAATTCCATGTATTCAAATCTGCCGGTGGATATTTATTGCTTGATACAGTGGCCCAAATCTGGAGGGCTACTGCAGAGACATATGGACAGATGGGTTAAAATGCACATATATGAGCTTCAGAAAAAACTCCATGAGACTACATAGAAGGAATTGACTGTAGCATAATATTATGCTAAATTGAGATCTCTTTGGCAGGAGTTAGAGTACTATGGGGATTATCATCCCACTAATTCTAATAATGTGGTTTTCTACAAGAAACATATTGATAAGATTAAAGTCTATGATTTCTTGATTGATTTGACTGTGCAATATGATCAGATATGAGTGTGGGTGTTGAGCTGTTCTCCCTTCCCCACACTAGAATATCCTATGCTCTTGTTTAGTGTGAGGAAAGTCGTCGCTTGGCCATGCTCTACACTCCTATGGAAAAATTTGCTCTTATGACTCTTAGCACTATCTCTTCCAAAACTAACCAGCTAAAGAAGTAGTGAAGTGTGAGCACTGCTGATTTTGAGCAAAAAAGAGCACAAAGGAATGGCAAACTGAAGGCCAATCTTTCAGAGACTATTCCTACGGCATCCACTGCAAACGTCGGGTTTCCCCAAGAATTACTTGCTGCTAGACGTATGCTGCAGTCTTCTACTGCTGGTGCTGCCTTTGTTAAAACTACTTCCACTACACACTCCAATTCTTACCTTCCTACATCAGGTCCTTTCTTTACAGGCTTCCATGCTTCCTTTGTTTCAGCTCTATGGATCATCGACACTGGAGCAATAGATCATAAGATAGGTTTTGCATCTCTTTTCTTACAATATTCGCCTTACCTCAGTGAAAGATGAAGTTCGTATTGCTAATGGCTCTTACTCTTCTATTACTGGAAAGGGGACTATACAACACTCTCCTTCACTTTCTTTGTCCTCAGCTTTGCATGTCCCATCACGTTCTACTAACCTTCTTTCCATTAGTAGTCTTACCAATGATTTGAATTGTAAGGTAACCTTTTTTCCTTCCTAATGTGTCTTTCAGTATTTGGTAATGGAGAAGGAGATTGGATGTGATAAACTGGACAATGGACTTTATTTGCTGTAACTGAATGGAGGATTGACACCTACTATGCTTGCTCCTCCACACCAGGTCAATTCGGCTTTGTTTGATCTTCATCAGTGGCATCATAGATTAGGTTACTCCTCTATTGGTACTCTAAGGAAAGTTTTTCCACACATCCGTAGGAATTAACACAAAAGAAACGACACTTCTATTATTAGCAGAAGGTAAATATAACTAGAACGGGTTTGCATTGCAAAAATGCAAGCTTTAAAAAAAGAAAGAAAGAAATCTATTACTGGCCATAGATATTTTATCACATTTATAGACTACTATTCTAGATCCACATGGATTTATCTTTTAGGAAAAGAAAAAAAAAATGAAGTCTTTAAATGCTTTTCTTAGCATAATTAAGGCTCAATTCAATGCCACTGTGGAAATCCTTCGTAGTGACAATGAAACCGAGTATATCGATTGAGATTTTAGAGATACCACTCTAACTCGGGCATAATACACCGAACCAACTTTGTTTATATGGCTGCCCAAAATGGGGTGGCCAAAAGAGGCATCTTTTAGAGATAGCTCGTTCTTTTATGATTGCCATGAATGTACTAGACTAGTACTGGAGTGATGCTATACTCACAGCCTCCTACTTATGAATAGGATGCCTAGTCGGATACTTGACTTTAAGTGTCCTAATGAAGTTCTTCAAGGAACGTCTTCATTTATTATTCCACCTGAAGTTTTTGGTTGTGTGTTTATGAGTGGCTGCATTAAGCTTCCGGTAATCAATACAAATACACCAACCAGTTTGAATACGAGTTGAGCTGAGCTCATTGTTAGCGGATGTAACTACTGTGACTCTGGATTTCTTAGGAACAACTTGGACTGGGCTGACCCACTGGCTATCTGATATGGGATAGATAACCCATTATCCATGCATTTCAACACTTCTTTGTGAATTGCTTCTTTCATCACAGGATTAGCCCTTCTTTGGGGTTCCCTAAAAGGTTTGGATCCATCAATCAAATTTATATGATGTTGAACAGAGAAATCATCCATAAATACTTCCAAATAATCATCTACCATATTTGAGAATATGCTCATCATGCATCGTTAGAATGTGGCAGGAGCATTGCATAACCCAAAGGGCATGCGTCGATAGGCATATGTTCCATACGGGCATGTGAATGTGGTTTTGTCTTGGTCTTCCGGTGCTATAGGGATTTGATTATAGCCAGAGTAACCATCAAGGAAACAATAATAAGCATGGCCAGCAAGACGTTCTAACATTTGATCAATGAAGGGCAAAGGAAAATGATCCTTATGAGTGGCTGCATTAAGCTTCCGGTAATCAATACAAACACACCAACTAGTTTGAATACGAGTTGAGCTGAGCTCATTGTTAGCGGATGTAACTACTGTGACTCTGGATTTCTTAGGAACAACTTGGACTGGGCTGACCCACTGGCTATCTGATATGCGATAGATAACCCATTATCCATGCATTTCAACACTTCTTTGTGAATTGCTTCTTTCATCACAGGATTAGCCCTTCTTTGGGGTTCCCTAAAAGGTTTGTATCCATCAATCAAATTTATATGATGTTGAACTACGGAGGGACTAATTCCTTTAATGTTGGCCATTTGCCAACCTATGGCCTCTTGATTGTCTTTAAGCAAACTAAGAAGCTCATCTTTTTGGTCTTTGGCAAGATCAGAGGCAATGATTACAGAAAGTGTTGCATTGGGGCCTAGAAAAGCATACCGAAGAGTTGAAGGCAAAGGTTTCAATTCGAGTTAGGGGGCCTCAACCATAGATGGGACAGGAAGATTTCTAGACAACTTACCAAGTGGTTCATTAAATTGTTGCAAGCTCACATATCAGCAAAAAATTCACTCCCGATATCCTCTAGTTCTTCCAAATAATTGTAAAAAATCATCCTCAAAACCTTTTGTAAGGGAGAAATCAATATCATCAGAAATGCTTTGCAACGTACTAATATTCTCAGAAAAATTTGGTTGTCTTCCTAGCCTAAAAACATTGAACTCAACGGATGCATTCCCAAATGATAATCTCAAAAGACCATTTCTACAATTAATAAGGGCATTGCTTGTAGCTAAAACGGTCTCCCTAATATCACAAGAATTTGGTCCTTAAAATTTGTAACTGGATGTGTGTCTAAGACAATGAAATCAATAGGAAAAATAAATTCTCCTACTCGAATTAACACATCTTCAGTTACTCCATGGGGTATTTTAACAGATCTATCAGCCAAGTGGAGAGTAATCGAGGTTGGTTTGAGTTCCCCAAGACCCAATTGTTTATAAACGGTATATGGCAATAAATTAACACTAGCGCCCAAGTCTAGTAAGCATGCTTGATTTTTCTATCACCAATAACACATAGAATTGTTGGACATCCTGGATCTCTATACTTAACTGAGACTTGTTCTGAGAGGATTGAACTCACATTTTCCATTAGAAAGGCCTTCTTTGGGACATTCGTGGTTCTCTTTTGACTACACAAGTCTTTAAGCACCTTAGCATAAGAAGGGACTTGAGAAATAACATCCAAAAGTGGAATGTTGACGTTCACATTTTTGAAAACTTCTAGAACTTTGTCAACATTTGCAGTCCTTTTATTATTTGTTAATCGGCTAGGAAAAGGGGCCTTAGGTACATAAGATCTCCCATTTGAAGTTTGCTCTTTACTTAAGGTTTCAGATAATGACTCATCAAATTTAGGTACCTCTAAAGCAATTGGTTCATCCTCAACTTCTATGGGTTTCTCAGACAAACCCTCATTAGACACTTGAATATTCTCCTCATCATGATGGTCACTAATTTTTCTCTGGGTCGAAATATGAGATTCACCTGTTAAGTACCTTTCCCATTTCTCAATGCATACAAAGAAGTAATTGGCTCTAAAGAAGAAGAGGTGGTTTCAATTTGGTTGATTTGATTTGGCAAATTTGGTGGTCTTGGCTGAATTTGAGTCCTAGAATTTAACTTAAGCTGACTAGGCATTTTACCTTTTTCTCACTCAGACAAAGCACTTGCAAGAGTAGAAATCTATTTTTCCATATTGTGCATAGAAGTCATCAATGTGCTGGAAAGTACTTTAATATTCTTCTCTAAGGAAGAGAGACGAGAAAACTCTGGATTGTTACCCCTTACGTCAGGTAAACGTATACAGGAGGGTTGTGATGACCAAGTTGGGTAAAATCTATCCCTAAGACTCTTAGGTGGAGGTATGTCTCCCATGGTCAAGGTAGATACTCGGACAAGTCGATTGGTGGAATCACGAGTCCAGACACGCATGCACTAACCTCCTAATGCAATTAAAGGCTCTTACGGAAGATGACTTTTTGTTTTTTATTTTTTATTTTTTATTTTTTTTAATAAAGAAACTAAAGAAGAAAAGAAAATAAAATAAAACCAAAAACAAAAGCGGAAGTAATGGATTTCCCCACCACAAAGATTGAAACAATGATTCCAAAGACGTAAGGTTGCCGTATAGCTGAGCGTTGTATAGGTTTGACAGCAAGGGAATTCGTATAGTCTTTGGAGCCACCTACAATCGAATCCGGGGGATTTTGCAGTAGAGTGGGGACTACTATACGTTTTTGTTTCTACTTAAGTTAAGAGTAATATCCTTGAATTTTTTTTTTTTTTTTAAACACTTCGATTTACCTAAGAATGAGAAAAAATGAGATGAACAAATATCTCCCCGGCAATGGCGCCAAAAACTTGTTTGCAAAATAAAATAACCGTAAGCGTATAGCATCGTGTAGCTAACGAGTCGATCTCAAAGAGATATGCCACCTATAATTCAACTTCTTAATAGTAATACGAGAGTGGAATGATTCAATTTTGTTAACTAATTAATTAAACTAAAGCAACGATCATAATCCATATATATAATGCAATCGAATTAAGACGAAAAATAAAGCAAACAAAACCAAGGCATAAATAAAAGACAGGAAAAATAATGCGAACAATAAAAATAAAAGGGAAGTGATCCGAGTGTCAGCTCTGGATCAAAGGAAGGGGAGTATAATAATAATGACTTTGACCGTGGACCCTTTGCCGTAGCTTATAGTCCACCGATCGGGGGAAATGATATTAGAGAAAAAGAAATTGCAGAAAGGAAATAACAGAAAGTAAATAACAAAGCAATAAACAAAGTAATAAAAACAAAAGAAAAACCTTAACCAAAGAGAGGCATGACTGTAGGCATCTTTGATCAAGGATCCCGGGGGAAGGGAGAACAATAATAAATCCCGAAATTTAAATCCTAAATTAAGAATATGGAGGGGTAGATAGAAGCGGGAATGGAGGGGGGAGAGAAGATTATTGAAGAATCTTACTTACATGCATCTTCCAAACAAAACTTGAATAAACGATTCGAATCTCAACCAACCCTAACAACCAGATCTAGAATAATCTAGATCTGCAATTGCTAGACCCAGAGAGAGTGAATCCTCAAACTTGAAACTTGAATTTGAAATTGAACTTGAAATTGCATTGATAAAACTAAGAGAATTACACTTGCATAAAAAAAATTACACAACTTCAATATTCCTAAACATTCCATCTAAAAAACTAGAACCCACAAAATAATCAAAGAACTAGAGAAAACCTAGAGCAAGACAAAGAGAATAGAAGGTGCAAGATTAAAATAAACTGAAGAGAAAATAAAGTGTCTAGACCTAAGAGGGAGGTAATATTTATAGGAGAATGAGAATAATTTACAAACAAGGAAATAAAATAATAATACATAATAATACTAATAATAATAATAAGAGTAAAATAGAAAAAGAAAAAGAAATAAAAAAAGAGCAAAATTTGTTAGAAATAAAGAGAGAGAGAGAAAGAGAATATGTGGAGAAAAAAATAATAAAAAAATAAAAATAGTAATATGTGAAGTAGGTCTACAACTGGCCGGGTTGGGTCGAGCTTTTGCAATCCCAAGCCCAGCCCTATATGTTCTAATATGAGCCCATTCCCGCCCTAACCCTAGTTCAGGGCCAAGGATTATTGTCCCTGGCTCTAAGCCCTACAGGGCCAAACACATTCCCACCCTAATTGGGTCGGGTCGAGATGGGTTGGCCCTGATTGGCCCTAATTGGCCCTGGCCATGATTAGCCCGGTTGGCCCTGATTGGCCCTGCCCCTAGACCAGGTTGGCCCTGTCCCAGGCCCTAATTGGCCCTGAACCTAATTAGCCTTGTCCTTGTCCCTGGCCGGCCCTAGCCTTAATTGGTCCTATCCTTGGACATAAAATATCAAATGTAAATTCATAAAATAATAATAATAATAATAATAATAATAATAATAAAAATAAAAGTATCATAAATAAACTAAAAATAAAATTCATAGAAATATAAGATGATTCAAGGTCATACAAAATGATAAAATAGTCAACAAATTGATAGTGTTGCTTTAAACATAAATAAATTAATACTCCATAATTCTATATTGATCTCTTGGAAGTCTCTCATTGCTTTGATGATGGAAATTGAAAACATCTCCTATTACTTTGGTGATTGAAATTGAAAACCCCTCCCATTGATATCCTTATTCAACAACACACACACACAAAAAAAAAAAAAATATCAATATTCTAAATCAACAATAATTTAGTATTGATATTTTTTTTGTAGTTAAAGAAAATTATATTTTAGTTACAAACATAACTATATGTCCTTAATAAATTATTTTTTTACCCTCTGAAATATCACATTGGAGGCAAAAGAAAGATGTCAATATTTATGATGAGAAGTTGGGGTGTAGATTTGTTTGATATTAATTCTCTATATACTAGCTTTTATTATTTATAATATATTATCTTGCCTTAGTCCAAAAAAAAATCTATGATTTTTTGGAACTAAAAATGAGTTAGTTCAAAAAATAAAAATTATCTTAAAAATAATATAAAAAGTGAACCATAGTCTAATATGATCAAAATGACTGAAGGTCAAAGTCGAGACTTATAGTTATATCAATGTTAATGTGAAGATTAGGGTAAAAATCTAATACATGATTATGGTCAAATTAACATTAAGACTAGAGCCAAAATTACGGCCAGGATCGGGCCAAAATAAGGTGGATGCTTCCTACATTGGTAATGAAGATATAATTTATTTTTATTAATTTTTTTCAAAACATGATCATGTTTTTTAAATTTGATACGTGTCAAATATTTACCCATGTGGATTATAATTAATTTCTCTACATATGGGTGTAGAGTCCAAACTCAAATCAGGGCCAAAATCATGGGCCTAAATCAAGGCCAATATCAAGGCAAAGATCAGGGCCAGGATCAGGGCCAAGATCAGGGTCAGAATCAGAATCAGGGCCAAAATCAAGGCCAAGATCAGGGTCAAAATCATGGCCAAATTTAGGGCTAAGATCAGGGTCTAGATCAAGGTCAAAATCAGGGCCAAGATCAGGGCCAAGATCAAGGCCAAAATAAGGGCTAGAATTAGGGCCAAAATCAGGGCCAAGATTAGGGCCAAAATAAGGGACGAGCCGAGATGGGCTGGGCGGGCCAGAGAGTAATCCCAGGCCCGCCCTTGGCCCTAGTTCAGGGCAAAATATTTTGGCCCTAACCCGCCCTTAGGGCCAAAATCTTTAGCCCAAGCCCTATTCAGGCTCAGGGCGGGCTTAGGGCCTCTAGGGCCAAACTTGCACCCCTAACGCGAAGAGGGAAAGTGGAGAGAAGGTGGAGAAATTAAATTAAAAAAACTTTGATTTTGAAGTTAACGTGGAGTCAAAGTGGGAAAAGGAAAGAGAAAGAAAAAAATAAAAAATACATTTTGTTAACAAAAATATAAGTGGCTTGGTTATTAAGGAAATAAGAAAGTAAATAAAATAAAAAGTGGGGAGAGAAATAAAAACTAATTAGAGAAATAAATAAAATCTAACAAAATAAAATATCCTAAAAAAAATAGAAAATCCTAGTCTTTGACTACTTGTGGGCCCTATACAATTCTCAATTACAATAAAGAAAAATAAAATAAAAATCCTAATCTAATTTTACAAGATATTTTATAGTTGGCCCATGATTGCATCTCTAGCCCATTATGCTCCAAATCAGGCCCACTTTCGCACTTGAGAATTTGAACGGACCTCTTGACATGAAAAATCGCATGTTTCATACCCAAAACTCCAAATATTCGCTAAAGTCCTAAAAATTCATAAAATCTGCAAAAACAACATAAAACCCAAGGTAGCTCCACTCTAAGTGTGTAAAATGCATGCTTTATGCCCTAAGATTTCACACATAAATGTGCTCATCAGCCACCTTATACTTGTAGACACATCCCATATATTCTTGGCAGTCTCCTTGCACATAAGACTTCTACCGATCTCAGGCATGTGTAGAGCATTGATAAGATCAACTAATATACCCAGTTTCACTCTGCTGTGTAAGGACAACTTAATAGATGAGACCAGTCCAGGTAGTTGGTATTACCTAACTTAACAAGAGAAATCTGAACATTTAAATTTTGATAGACAAGGACAATAGGGTTAGCATTGTTGAGAGAAAAAAACTGAACTGAATGGCTTGAATGATTAATGTGACCCCAAGCCCTTTATTTGTAATGATATGTAAAATACAATATTACATAATACCCTTACATATGAAACAAGAAATAAATTACCACCTGAACCAAATCAACCAACACTCTCCCTCAAGTTGAGGCATAGATGTTAGTTATGTCCAACTTGCCTAGAATAGGGAGGAAGTCTCCTTTCAACCCTTTAGTGAAACTATTGGCTACTTGGTCAGTTGGTCCCAGACCTCACAAAAGGCATACATATTAGCCCACAAAGAATTTGTCAATCTCAATGTGCTTAGTTCGATCATGTTGAAGGGGATTGTTGGCTATGTTGATGGCAGCCTTCTTGTCACAATACAACATCATGGGATGTAACTGGAATTCTAATGTCTTCTAACAAACCTTTTAGCTATAGTAGCTTACATACTCCTTGACCCACAGCTCTATACTTGGCTTCTGTACTAGACAAGGCAACCACATTTTGTTTCTTACTTCTCTGAGTCACTTGATTGCCCCTAATAAAAGTACAATAACCTAAAATGGAGTTTCCATTAGGAAAGCCAGCCCTAATCTGCATCTGTATATGACTTCACTTTCAAATTGTCTATAGATGATAAAAAAGAATCCCTTTACCAGGTGTAGCCTTCAGGTACTGGAGTATCCGAGTGACAGCTTTCATATGAGCCGTAAGTGGGTCATGCATAAATTGGCTTACCAGACTTACGGCAAAGGCAACACTAAGCCTAATGTGGGACATATAGATAAGCTTTCCTACCAACCTTTGATATCTTCCCTTATCCACTGGTTCTCCCCCTTTTTCCTTGAGTTTTGTTTCTACTTCAATAGGGGTATCAACTGCCTTGCATCCCAACATACCCACTTCTGATAGTAATTCTAGGATATACTTCCTTTGGGCTAGGTAGATCCCTTTCCTGATCTAGCAACCTCAATCCTTAGGAAATACTTTAGCTTTCCTATATCTTTAATCTCAAATTCCTCGCCAAGAAAGTTCTTTAGCTTCTGTATTTCTCCTCCATCATTCCAAATTATGACAATACCATTGACATAAACAATGAGAGTAGTCTTCGTACCTGATTTCTTGACAGACAGTATAATCGGCATTTCTCTATTTATAGCCAATAGATATCATAGCCTTCTCTAGACGTCCAAACCAGCAACTAGGAGATTGCTTCAACCTATAAATTGACTTCTTCAACCGACAAACTTTCCTTTTTGTTTTACAATCAGAAAAATCATGTGGAATTTTCATATAGACTTCTTCCAACTCTCCATATTAGAATGCATTCTTTACATCTAATTCATGCAAGTCCCAAACTTGATCGACGGCCACAAACAAAAGAACCCTGATAGTGTTCAGTTTTGCAACAAGGGCCAAGGTCTCCTGATAATCAATCCCATAAGTTTGGATAAACCCTGTTGCAACTAGTCTAGCTTTCAACCTATTGACTTCAAATCTATGTTTTGTTTGAAACACAAACACCCATTTACAACCCACTTGGTTTTTTCCTAGAGGAAGAGTGATCAGCTCCCAAGTATCACTTTTCTTCATTGCCTGCATTTCCTCTACCATTGTTGCCTTCTCACCAATTCTTTGGGACAAACATAGTAAATAAAGAGGATATAAAAACATGGTAGGAGTCATACAAAGAATCATATGAGACATACCTAGCTATAGGAGGCTAAGTACATAACAACAATAAGAATATCAGAAGAAGATACCTTAGGGAAAATAATTGAATCAGAATCTGGAGGAGTAACATGTCAACTTTTTCCACCTGCTATTGTCGATTGGGATTCTTTGACTGATAAGTCTACACAACCTTTTCTTGGTCAATTTGTCTTTAGAAGACCTCACTAATGTGCCTAACACAAGTGGTCTCCCCCTAGATAGAATCCTCACTAGGTTCAAAGGAGAGAGGAGGAGAATTAGAATCCTCAAGTATGCTAGTCGAAAGATTCCCCTAGTCAAGAATTTCTTCCGGAACTTCTAAGGGTTGTTGTAGTGGTGTGTATAGGTCTATTTGTGCAATAGGGGTGGCTGGAGTGGGAAGGAACATCTCTTCCTTTGGACTCTCCCCTTGGAGAGGTGTATAATAGGGACTAGACTCATTAAAAACCACATCCATGGACATAATTGTCCTCTTAGAAGGAGGATGATAACACTTATAACTCTTTTGAGTAGCAGAGTACTCCAAAAATTTGCAATGTAGGCCGCAAAGTGCTATCTTACTCTTGTGGGTCAAATTTTTAGCATGAAGGATCATTTTCCTTTGCTCTTCATTGATCAAATGTTAGAACGTCTTGCCGGCCATGCTTATTATTGTTTCCTTGATGGTTACTCTGGCTATAATCAAATCCCTATAGCACCGGAAGACCAAGACAAAACCACATTCACATGCCCGTATGGAACATATGCCTATCGACGCATGCCCTTTGGGTTATGCAATGCTCCTGCCACATTCTAACGATGCATGATGAGCATATTCTCAAATATGGTAGATGATTATTTGGAAGTATGTATGGATGATTTCTCTGTTCACGGGTCTACTTTTTCTACTTGCTTTCACCATCTCCGCTTAGTTCTTGAATGTAGTAGAGCCAAAAATCTACTTTTTAATTGGGAGAAATGTCACTTCATGGTGAAGAGTGGAATAGTCTTAGGTCATATTGTTTCTAAGGAGGGAATTATGGTTGATAAGGCTAAGGTTGATCTTATCTCTAATTTACCATCACCTAAAAGTGTTAAGGATGTTAGATCATTTCTAGGACATGCTGGTTTTTACCGCCGCTTCATAAAAGACTTTAGCAAGATAGCTAGATCGTTAACTTCATTACTTGCTAAAGATGTCCCCTTTCATTTCACTTCTGAGTGCTTACTAAGTTTTGAATTATTGAAAGAGAAGCTCTCCACCGCTCCTATAATACAAGCACCAAATTGGTTAGAACCCTTTGAGTTAATGTGTGATGCTTCTGACTATGCTTTTGGGGCTGTTCTAGGTCAAAGGCTAAATAAGATGCCCATTGTGATTTCTTATGCAAGTCGAACCCTCAATGATGCACAACTTAATCATACGACAACTGAAAAAGAATTTTTGGCTGTTGTGTTTGCATTAGAGAAGTTCCGCTCATATTTAATAGGTAGTCCTGTAATTGTTTACACTGATCATTCCGCCATCAAATATTTGCTAAAGAAGAAGGAGGCAAAATCCCGACTCATTTGTTGGGTCTTGCTGCTACAAGAGTTTGACTTAGAAATTAGCGACAAAAAGGGAATTGAAAATTTAGTTGTAGACCATCTATCCCGCCTTTCTAATTCTAGAAAAGAAGAGCATCCAATTCTAGAGACATTTCCAGATGAGCAATTGTTGTCAGTGAATACGATACCTTGGTATGCAGATATTGTCAATTATCTTCTGACTGATGAAACCCCATCCCATTGGTCCTCCCAAGATAAATATCGATTCCATTCACAAGTGAAATATTTTTCTAGGATGATCCATACATGTTTAAAATGGGTGCAGATCAAATCATTAGGCGTTGCGTATCTGAGCATGAACAAATGTCTGTTCTTTCATTTTGCCATGATCATGCCTGTGGGGGTCATTTTGGGCCTAGGAAAACTACAGAAAAAGTGCTTCAATGTGGGTTCTATTGGCCTACAATATTTAAGGATTCCTTTTCTTTTTGCAGAGCTTGCAAGGCTTGTCAATCCCTTGGTCGAGTGACCAAAAGGAACATGATGCCCCTAAATCCGATTCTAATTGTTGAAATTTTTGATATATGGGGTATTGATTTTATGGGACCATTCCCTAATTCTTATGGGAATCTATATATTCTGTTGGCTGTCGATTATGTGAGCAAATGGATAGAGGCCATAGCTTGTAAATCAAATGATCACAAAGTGGTAGTCAAGTTCTTAAAGGAAAATATCTTTTCTCGTTTTGGCACTCCTCGTGCTTTGATTAGTGATAGGGGCAAGCATTTTTGTAATCGACCTTTTGAGGCCTTGATGAAAAAATACAAAATCACCCATAAGCTTGCTACTGCATACCATCCGCAAACGAGTGGTCAAGTAGAGGTTTCCAATAGGCAGATTAAACAGATTTTAGAAAAGACAGTTAACCCCACTCGTAAGGATTGGTCAAACTATTTGATTGATGCTTTATGGGCCCACAGAATTGCATATAAGACGGATTTGGGTCAATCTCCATACCGTTTAGTGTATGGTAAGGCTTGTCCTTTTAAACAAATAAAGTTTTTTGTTTTCTTTTGATAATGAATCTTCATCAATTTCATTTCGGGCTAGAGTTGGACGGTTTTATTTATATGAGAGGTCTCCCATTTACATCCGGTGACTTCGAACGTTTCGGTAGAAGTTCTTGTTGCGAATCATTCACGTAATATAGATAGACACCTACCGGTTGAATTAAAGCATCGGGCTTTCTGGGCAATCAAGACATTGAATTTTGCTCTTGACAATGTAGGTATGAGGTATCCACCGTCATCTCCAACTATCTGAGTTGGAGGAACTTTGAAATGAAGCCTATGAAAACTCAAAGATTTACAAGGCTAAAACTAAAACCTTTCATGATAAGCATATTGTTAGGAAATCATTTTCTGTTGGTGATAAGGTTTTGTTGTACAACACTCGGCTGCATTTGTTCCCAAGAAAATTGCGAACTAGATGGGAAGGTCCATTTATTATTTATCGTGTTTTTAACCATGGTGCTGTGGAAATAATTGATCCTCATTCTAATCAAATTTTCAAAGTGAATGGTCAACGGTTAAAGCCTTTCCTTAAAATGCCAACTGTTGATAGTGTAGAGGTCCTTGATCTCTATGAGCCTTTTTACACTAATGATTGAGAAGCTCCAAGGTATGCCCTCTTTTGCTTTGTCATTGTTCTTCTTTTCATGCATGCATTGAGGACATTGCATTACTTAAGTGTGTGGGGGGGGGGGGGAATACCTTCTTTGTAAATTTTAACTTTGGCTCTTGGTTAGTGTACTTACTCGTTCAATTGCTATGATGTGTGAAATGAGAGTGATTTTGGTACCCATCATGAACACATAAAAACCTTGTTGAGAGGAAGGTAACTTGTATGTATGTTGAGATGAGAATTTCCTTAGAAAAATAAGAGGCCCTTAACTTAAGGCGTTGGACCATTATGGGTTTTGTAGGTCCTTGTTCTTTGGCTAGGAGTTGAGATCAATTTTTTTGTATGGCATGACAAAAGTTTAAAAAGAAATGAAAAAGAAAAAAAAGAGTAGAAAGTAAAGGTTGAATTTCTTGGAACTAGACAGGGCACTCCGACTTAGGAATCGAGGTGACTTGATCGAAACTCTTAGGAATGATATTATTGAAAAGAACTCTCGTATCACTATCTATGTGGGCATTTGCAAAGCAAAGCTACAAAGTAACTTGGGTTTCTGGTGTTTGCTCCACCATGTTATTCAAGCCAACCGTAGTGGAGTAAAGTAGAGTTCGCTACTCAAAAGAAAGAAGACAAAAAAAAAAGAGAGAACTAAATGCAAGTGTCATCAATGCCTTGGTAGAAATGTTTGGTAAAAAATACTTCGAAACCTTGGTCCTTTGTCCTCTTACTCTATTAGTGGTTTTGCTTAAAGGAGAGATGTACTTGAAAGATATAAGGTGAGTCTTTGATTGAGATATATGCTTAGTCTCAAGAATCAATATGGGGTAATAAAGTTCAAGTGTGGGGGATCTTAAATCAATGGTGAAGAAAATTGTCATAGCTATTGATTCTGTATAAGTACTTATCAATTGTTAAAGTTGAAATTTGCAATGTTTTATTTTGAGCTAAATTGGAATTTTGGATGTATATTCTCTACAAACATCCACGAGACAAAACTCGTCCTTTAGGGGTAACCTAGTGGCTTAAAGGTTTGTTATACATGCTAAGTGTAACCGTGATTCCTACGAAAGTGAGTTAGGATTTTTTTTTTTTTTTGGTAATGAAGTTAGGATTTATTTTGTTGCATTAGTTTCTTTCATGCATTTGTATTTTTCTTTTATTCTTTCTTGAGAACAAGCTTAGTCTAAGTGTGGGGGAATCTGATGAGCACATTTATGTATGAAATCTTAGGGCATAAAGCATGCATTTTCCACACTTCAGAGTGGAGCTACCTTAGGTTTTATGTTGTTTTTGCAGAATTTATGAATTTTTAGGACTGTAGCGAATATCTGGAGTTTTGGGTATGAAACATGTGATTTTTCATGTCAAGAGGTTCGTTCAAATTCTCAAGTGCAAAAGTGGGCCTGATTTGGAGCATGATGGGCTAAAGATGCAATTATGGGTCAACTTTAGAATATTTTGTAAAATTAGATTAGGATTTTTATTTTATTTTTCTTTATTGTAATTGAGAATTGTATGGGGCCCACAAGTAGTCAAAAACTAGGATTTTCTATTTTTTTAGAATATTTTATTTTGTTAGATTTTATTTATTTCTATAATTAGTTTTTGTTTTCTCTCTCTCTCCCCACTTTCTAGTTTATTTACTTTCTTATTTCCTTAATAACCAACCCACTTATATTTTTGTTAACAAATTATATTTTTTAATTTTTTCTTTCTTTTTCCTTTCCCCACTTTGACTCCACGTTAACTTCAAAATCAAAGTTTTTTTAATTTAATTTCTCCACCTTCTCTCCACTTTCCCTCTTCGCGTATTACTATAATTTTTTTTTTTTCTCCACACTCTCTCTCTCTCTTTTTATTTTTAACGAATTTTGCTCTTTCTTTATTTGTTTTTCTTTTTCTATTTTACTCTTATTATTATTATTATTAGTATTATTATGTATTATTATTTTATTTCCTTGTTTGTAAATTATTCTCCTTCTCCTATAAATATTACCTCCCTCTTAGGTCTAGACGCTTTATTTTCTCTTTAGTTTATTTTAGTCTTGCACCTTCTATTCTCTTTGTCTTGCTCTAGGTTTTCTCTAGTTCTTTGATTATTTTGTGGGTTCTAGTTTTTTAGATTGAATGTTTAAGAATATTAAGTTGTGTAATTTTTTTTATGCAAGTGTAATTCCTTTAGTTTTATCAATGCAATTTCAAGTTCAAGTTCAAATTCAAGTTTCAAGTTTGAGGATTCACTTTCTCTCTGGGTCTAGCAATTGCAAATCTAGAATATTCTAGATTTGGTTGTTAGGGTTGGTTAAGATTCGAATCGTTTATTCAAGTTTTGTTTGGAAGATGCAAGTAAGTAAGATTCTTTCAATAATCTTCTCTCCCCCTCCATTCCCGCTTCTATCTACCCCTCCATATTCTTAATTTAGGATTTAAATTTCAGCATTTATTATTGTTCTCCCTTCCCCTGGGATCCTTGATCAAAGATGCCTATAGTCGTGCCTCTCTTTGGTTAAGGTTTCCCTTTTGCTTTTATTGCTTTGTTATTTACTTTCTGTTATTTCCTTTTTGCAATTTCTTTTTCTCTAATATCATTTCCCCCGATCGGTGGACTGTAAGCTACGGCAAAGGGTCCACGGTCAAAGTTATTATTATTATACTCCTATTCCCTCGATCCAGAGCTGACACTCGGATCACTTCCCTTTTATTTTTATTGTTCGCATTATTTTTCCTGTCTTTTATTTATGTGTTGGTTATGTTTGCTTTATTTTTCGTCTTAATTCGATTGCATTAGATGTATGGATTAGGATCGTTGGTTTAGTTTAATTAATTAGTTAACAAAATTGAATCATTCTACTCTCGCATTACTATTAAGAAGTTGAATTATAGGTGGCATATCTCCCTGAGATCGACCCGTTAGCTACACGATAAGTACGCTTGCGGTTATTTTTTTTTGCAAACAGTGGGCGACTGAGAAGATCTATCATCTTTTTTAAGGAGTAATCACAATGTAGTAGGGCCCTAGGCATTTCTTAGTGGTATAATACTGTCATTGGCTTGTAGTATGAGTGATGATAATCGGGATCTCCAACTAACTAATCCTGAAGATGAGGCTAAGATGTATATAACTCTTCAAATGAGATACATTCTAATTCTACTAGGAGGGCTGAATCTTGAATTTGAACCCATTTGACTACTAATGTTGGGGAAATCATCACTTCATCCTTGGATGAAACATGTAGCTATCTCCAAAGTGAGGAGACCAGGAGACTATGGATACTACAACTGTTCTCCAGAAAAGGGCAATGGGAGGGTGGGGGATGAGGCTAAGGACCATCCTAAGGAGATCATCTGAGATAGGTTCAAGTGTGATTATTGTGATAATTTTGGCACACAACAAATAGATGTTGGATCTTTGTGGTCAAGTGCTAGTTATAGTATGCATCGTGGCATGCGAGGGATCAAGCCCACACTATCGCAATAGAAACTGAGGCTTGGGATACACACCTGAGAACTTAGGATGATGTCAAGAATTAACTCTACAACTCCTCAGCTAAACTTCTCAACCTCTTCATTTCAGTTCCCTACTACATTCTACTTCTTGTTGGGCCATTTGCTAGAGCCTTAGTACACATGAATGGTATGTCTCATTTTATTATTCTTAATCCATTTTGCTCTGGCAGGGATAAGGTTAGAGTTGCTACTTTAGGTACCTAATTTTGCTCCTAAGCTCTGTTAGGCA
The DNA here is from genome assembly GCF_041222555.1 of Hakea prostrata. NCBI lineage: Eukaryota > Viridiplantae > Streptophyta > Magnoliopsida > Proteales > Proteaceae > Hakea > Hakea prostrata. Next base: position 27,391,460 of record NC_142608.1, on the reverse strand, counting down.
TCTCACAAAAACATTGATTTGTTGTGTCAACTTGTTTACTCCTTGTTAGAAAACAAGTATTAAATAGTCAAAACAACAGCTGAACTTGAACAAAGAAAAAGAGAGAAGAAGAAGAAGAGAAGAGAGATGAAGAACTATTAGAAGAGGCTTGTGATTCTTGCTTAAGAGTCTAGAATCACAGAGCCCTTTTATTTATAGCTTCTAATGAATCTAATACAACTTGAGAGACAAGTAATTGTCTTCTAGAAAAAGGAAACAAAAAATTACAACTTTAGTAACTTCCTAGCTCCTAATATAGAAAATTCTGAAAATAGAAACTACCACCAAAATAGAAACTATGCTTTCTAAAAACTCCCAAAACTTATGTAGCAAGACTCCTACATTAGAAATAGAAACTATGTAGTTTTTACTATTCACGTGAATAGTAACACAGTTTTTATTGTTCATGTGAACAGTAACATGAACAGTAAAATAGTCCAGACTTGCATATACTTCAACACTCCCCCAAGCTGGAGTGTACACAAAGAAAACTTCAGCTTGCACAATAAGAATAAACTTGAAAGGTAGCACCAATCTTGAATCGTGTAGCAATGGCAGACGTCAATAAACACTGAGAAAATTTCACCCAAGAGATAATCAACACCAACTTAAAAAAAAACTTTAATTCTTCATGTCAATAGAACCATCCAATAATAAGAACAATCGACAATGTTGAAGACGAACAAAGTCCATAAGTATAACAGGATCAAAGATATTATCCATATAATGCCGGTAGTAGGAAAAATATCCGCACTAAATCTTCAAAATTGTAACTCCAATGTCCATAAGTATAGCAGGATCAAAAACACCATCCACACAATGCCGGTAGTGAGGAGAAATATCCATACTAAATCTTCAAAATTACAACTCCAATGTCCATATAAATGCTTCACAAGAAGGCAAGTAATAGGCAAAGTATAGGTAGGTAAAAGGCAATATTGATTACTGTGGACCAAGTAGGTAGGTAAAAGACAGTATAGGTTATTGTGGACCAAGTAGGTTAGGTAGTATGGGTTACTATGGACCAAATAGATAAGGTAAAAGACAGTATGGGTTACTGCGGACCAAGTAGGTAAGGTAAAAGACAGTATGAATTACTGCGGACCAAGTAGGTAAGGTAGTATGG